>NC_134406.1:84216990-84304490 GCF_038048845.1 Mixophyes fleayi | reverse complement strand
ATGAATAGAAAAGACGCATATCCAATTACTGTAGTAAAACAAAAATATTTTTCTCTGACATTTTGCTGTAGATGGAAATACTTTTAATGCGGCCGTGTGGGTTCAACTGATCATTCAATAGTTATGTTTTTTTTAGATATATGTTAGTTTTATTTCATGTGGAATGATTCATGAAAATTCTGCCATTACTATGTCATTGAGGGAAAAGGGTACCTGTTACCTATATGTGTGTGTAAGTACTCTGTTCGTAGTTGCTATTTTATGGGAGATTTGAAAAAAGCAAAACATTGTTTCCTACAGTGGCGTCTGTATAATTGGTGGTATTGCTGTAGTATGGGGTGGCGTGCTGGTGGCAATGTTGTAGTGTGTTTGGTGCTTAGTATTGCTAATAAGTAGGAGAGGGTATTGCTATAATGTGGGGGTGATGCCGGTTGCTGTAATGTGGGAGGTGATGCCGGTTGCTGTAATGTGGGAGGTGATGCCGGTTGCTGTAATGTGGGGGGGTGACGCTGGACGCTGTAATGTGGGGGGTGATGCTGGACTCTGTAATGTGGGGGGTGATGCTGGACGCTGTAATGTGGGGGGTGATGCTGGTTGCTGTAATGTGGGGGTGATGCTGGTTGCTGTAATGTGGGGGGTGATGCTGGACGCTGTAATGTGGGGAGTGATGCTGGACGCTGTAATGTGGGGGTGATGCTGTAATGTGGGGGGTGATGCTGGACGCTGTAATGTGGGGGTGATGCTGTAATGTGGGGGGTGATGCTGGACGCTGTAATGTGGGGGTGATGCTGTAATGTGGGGGGTGATGCTGGATGCTGTAATGTGGGGAGTGATGCTGTAATGTGGGGGGTGATGCCGGTTGCTATAATGTGGGGGTGATTGATGTAGTATGAGTGTGTGTGGGGGGTTATTTATTGCTGTAATTTGGGTACTAATAATGTATTGTCATGGTGTTTATTGATGTAATTGGGGTGCTAATAATGTAATGTTGAGGGTCATTAGGAGAAATAAATACCCCCTCCCCCCCCCACACACACTCATACTACATCATGTTGTACTGCGCCAGCATCAGTGTGCAACAATATGGTGCATGGAGCCCACGTGGGCCTCTGTGCTTTAAATGCCAGGGCTGATTTTTAGTCCCAGTCCGGCCCTGCATACATATATATATATATATATATATACATACATATATATATATATATATATACACATACATATATATATATATATACATACATATATACATATATATACATACATATATACATATACATATATATATATACATATATATATATATATACATACATATATACATATACATGTATATATGTATATATATATATATATATATATATATATATATATACATATATATATATATATATATATACATATATATATATATACATATATATATATATACATATACATATATATATATATATACATACATATATATATATATACATACATATATATATATATATATATACATACATATATATATATACACATACATATATATATATATACATATATATATATATACACATACATATATATATATATACATATATATATATATACACATACATATATATATATATACATATATATATATATATATACATACATATATATATATATATATATATATATATATATATACATACATATATATATATATATATATACATACATATATATATACACATACATATATATATATATACATATATATATATATACACATACATATATATATATATACATATATATATATATACACATACATATATATATATATACATATATATATATATATACATACATATATATATATATATATATATATATATATATATATACATACATATATATATATATATATATATATATATACATATACATACATATATATATATATATATATATACATATACATACATATATATATATATATATATATATATATATATACATACATATATATATATATATATATATATATATATATATATATATATATATATATATATATATATATACATACATATATATATTGCAGAGTTCAAAATCAGGGTGTATACCGCCACTTCTCCTACTGCTTTTGATGGTTGTAAAACTATCAAATTCCATTCACTTACCATCACATTTTCCATACCACTTTGACCACTTTATATATATATATATATATATATATATATATATATATATTCATTTTTTTAAAAAAAACAAACATTTGAGCATACTATACCATCCAAATACCAATGTACAACAAATATAGAAAACCATATTCAACAGTTAAGTAATTGCTGCTACTCATTTCCAAAGGATCAGCATGTGGATATGCACAAATAAATAATTATAAGCCATAGCAATGTAATGCAAAAAAGAAAAAAAAAAAAAAAAGGTTCATGAAATGAAACTGTAGGAATTACAGTGCAGAGGGCAGCTAAGGTTTCACCTGCAGGGGTGGGTCACAAGAAGGGACAGAAGTAACCGCTGTGAAATTACTTCTTTAACTGTTTGCTGCCTCATAAAGGCTTCAGTGCATGGTAGTCACTGTGCAGCACTGCTAGCTATGATGTTGCACCAGGAATAAGAGAAAGGTAAGAAGGGTATAAATCCATTGAAGTTTCGATATTTAAAGTGGGAGGACATACAAATGCTATAGAAGGGGTCTTTACTGTGGGATTAAAATGGATTTATCCTCTTATAATCTTGGTATTGTTGACATTATATCCTAACTTGATGACTTTCCGCTATATATTAATCTGAGTATGTAGTAAAGGCTAAAATTTATCAGTTGTGTTTTACATAAAAACCTTCAAAGCCTCTTAGCTAAACCCCTGTTTATAGCACTGCAGGGTTGTGTAAGGATGCCAAGCTGAAGGGGTTAATCTTGTGCCTAGGGAGGTTCACTAAGCCTCTGTCTTGTTTTGATTAAATGCATAACATGATTATCCATATTCCAGGAAGAAGGGAGCCATTGACAGGAACACATCTATAATAATTACAAGTCAGTGGTGGACACTGTATACCAGAAACTGGTTCTAGTACTTGCAATAAATTTGTTGTTTGTCATGTGTGAATGTAGCCATAGTTTGATACAGTACTTTTAGCTTATTCATTGTAGCATTGTGTTCTAAAGGTTTTTTTTAGCAATCACATAGTTTGTTATAGTTTTATAATAAGTTGAATCAGTTATTTCAACTATTCCATTGTTAATAAAATACTTCCCTACCCAGTGTCGGACTGGGGCATGAAGGGCCCACCGGGAATGCAACACTAGGGGCCCACCAGAGGTGGTGTGGTCAGCCATCATAGAGGCGGGACCAGACACTAGAGGGGGAGTGGTCAGCCCACAAAGGACAGCTAGCACCTTAGTGTAGTATATAAAGAATGCAGTGTGTGTATAAAGAATACACAGTCTTGACCTGCCTCTTAGATTGGGCAGAACAGTCACCAAAAATCAGGATTGTCCCACTAGACCAGGTTTGGCTAACCTGTGGCACTCCAGGTGTTGTGAAACTACATGTCCCAGCATGCTTTGCCAATATATAGCAGCTTATTGCTGGAAGGGTATGCTGGGACTTGTAGTTTCACAACACCTAGAGTACCACAGGTTAGCCAAGCCTACACTAGACTCAGAACATTTGACAGACTGTCCTACCTGTTGTTGTCACTTTTACCACCTGTGGCTGCTGGTTTCTTTAGTTGCGGCTTGTCTGCATCCTGGAATGTTGAGGGCCCTATTTGGAAAAAATAATGGGTACATTTAGAAACGCCAACCATCCCTGCCATTAAATCAACAGCACCCACATATAATAATTAGGCCTCTCTCCAGCCTCAACATTAAAGTAATAGCACTCACATTTGATAAATAGATCTATTTCCGTCCAACCAACCCCAACATTAAATTAATAGTATTCCCATTTAATAAATAAACCTATTACCCTCCCTCCAAACGGCCCCAGCAATAAATCAATAGCATTTACGTTTAATACAGCCATTTCCCACTACCATTGCTAGCATTAAATAATTAATATTCACATTTAATAGATAGCCCCCCCTCCCCACACTCAGCCCCACATTCAACTATAGACCCCAAACCAACTCAGCATTTAGTGTTCTCTGTGCAGCTATAGTACTCTCAATTCACACATATATATATATATATATATATATATATATATATATATATATATATATATATATATATATATATATATATTCTTTATTGTTTCCCAGGAGTTGTGGTGTTTTTAACAGTGTATAGAACCAAAGCAGGGGAACTCTCTTGCTAAGCCTTGTGACAATACCGTTTGGCTAAAACCATCTACAGAATTTTACATTGATAATGTTTCCGTGATGTATAAAACAAAAGTTTTTCATTAATTGTGTACACTGGTATTTTCACATCCAGGCAAACATCTGAATAATGAAAACTTAAGTTTATTTAACACAACGGAGCTATAGTACTTTTTATTAAAAGGTTAAACAATTATACCATAACAACTGAATACGTTATAATTATCAGTCTCTCTTTAGCCAACCCCTGGGCACAGTCCTGTGGTAACTAGCATTCTCCCCCTCTTACAGCCAGCAAGGCAGTCCTGCTCCAATGACAGCCTGTTTTTGGGGCACACGCTTATACAAGGCTCACAGGCAATGAGGAAAAAGATATCTGGTCCTTGCAGCCTCTGCATCTTGTTGGTACATTATGAGTCGTAACCTCTTGCTAGTACTGGTTAACCTGGGTCCCCCTCCTGTGGAGGCTTCTGGGTACAGGTTGGGCACTCCCAATTCTGGCTCCTCGATTGGCAGGGAGTGAGGTGCTACGCATTACTTCTGGACCTCACATTGGTTGTTGCTCCATAAATTTTGAATGTAATAGACTCCCACAATAAATGTCAACAAAGGAGTCTAATCACTGCTGATTTTACTTAACCCTTTATAGCTTTTTCCTAAGATCCAGAGCATTGTACACACTTATGGTGAATGCTAGTCAGCTATCTGTGTGCATTTTAACAGTACCTGCAGTACAAAGAGGGGGCAAAAAAAGAGGTGAAAAGTATCCCTCATTCACTGTGGGAAACGAGTAGTAATAGTAACCCCTCGTTTTGCCACTTACCTTACCTTGAAAAGCTCCGGCATCCTGCTCCTCTGGGCGGCGCGGCTAGTGACAAGAAGACAGCCGCGGTAGAAACTCCATCCTCCTCCCCTGCTGAAGTTCACAAAACACTACCGTGCAGGCGCAGAGAGCCAAGGCACGGCTCTCTGCGCCTGCGCGGTAGTGTGTTTCTTACACTGCCGCCGCAGACGACCGTCTACAAGGTGCTCCCTGCAAGCTCCGCCCCAATGTCGGAGGGGGCGGGGCTTAATCACGGCCGGGCCTACCGGTCTACAGCCCGGCTGGCCGGCAGGCCAGTCCGAGGCTGTCCCTACCAAAGTTAATAGAATTCTTCAACAGAATGACTGCTTCTAATCAACAGATTAGGTCTGTGCCAATACATAAAGCAAACCATTTAACTGGCATTGAAGTTTTGGTTCCTAGAGTTGGCAGCAAGAACCCAGTTAGAACAGAGGTGACAAAACCTGTTGTAAACAAATAAACGAAGCTCGGGTCCTCCCTGGGGCAGTTGGTCTGCGCAAACCTGCAAACCCACTTACCTTAGAGCAATTTGGAATGCAAAGGATTGACATTTTATCAGTAACCTAATTTGCCATGCATTGTGTCTGGAGAGTAAAAACAGTGTTATGGAAGTGTAAATGTGTATTTAAATACCCTCAAATCCCCCAATAAAGTAACAATAAATCCTGAAAAATGAAAACACCTGCGACTTTAGCCGTGCATGTGCAATAGTCACAGAGGGGTTAATTTCTCCTTTCGGTCGGCAGAGATCGGCTGCTGGTTAAGATTTTGAGGGGGGATTTAAGCAGAACTCGCCAATGAGCCCTGGCATGGTAAATGTCACCACAGTACATCTTGTATATTGTGATATGCAGGGAGACAAAATCATAGTTACTGGGGCCCACTAGCCACCAATGATAAATCGACCCCTAAGTTTCATTAGCTGAACAAATTCAGAGAATTGCACTACAGGGTTCAGCAATCTTCTTGATCCAGTCGGTTCCCCAACATCATTGGTATTAAGCTGAGGCTGTTTTTGTTCCTCTGGCAGTAGGTTGTTCATCAATAACACAGGGCCTGGATAAAAGAGGCTGCCTCAACTGGTGCAAAAAGAGAGTTACCAAATATCTGATGTGGTCCAGTATGCTTCCCTAGCACCTTGTGAGGCAGGCTTTTAGCATACAAGCATAGTGTTGTCCTCACACCACCCGACCTTCCCAATACTAACATACCATAATTCCTTCCATCCTGACAACCTCCCCTTCATCTTCAGCTATAAAGCAGGTACCTGGCAAACCATAAGTAAATAATTTAGGACATTTAGTCTATGAAAATAGTTTTTATTTGTTTACATTAAATACTTGCACTTGTTGATGATGTTCATTCCTTTCTGTCCATCATCCCTTTTCTCTTCTGTGCCCTCCTAATATCCAGGTGAAAAGCTAATAAATTCTTGAAAATATGAAAAGGATAAAGTAAAGTGGTCACACTAAAGTATGTGTGGTATATATTTTTCCAATGACATATTTTGATTATGTATTTTACTTGATTTATAATTATACAGAGTGGTTATCTGTTCCTTTTAATCAGAAAAGAAAATGTACAATTTATTTCCCATACAAGCAATTTCTTTGAACAAAGAAAAACTGTATGTGTGCATATGCGTCTACAACCTACAATGTCTCCATGAACAGAATGTGTTAATTCTATTATTGCTACATAGCAGCTGAATATGGCAAGCATATGTCAGTACACTCTTTTTTTTATATTTAACCCCACTGTATAATATATCTGTACCAGAGCCGTACCTTAGAATTCTAGCACCTGGGGCGAGAAAGACAAATGCCGCCCCCTTAGCCCTCAATTTTAACCAAATGAACCTAAAATATTCCTAAATTGCGCCCCCCTTCAGCGTTGCACCCTGGGCGATCACCCCTGTCGCACAGCCCTAGTTACGGCCCTTGATCTGTACATATCTAGTAAATTCACTCACTGAGTGTACTACTCCTACACACTGTTTCTTATATGCTAAATAATAACTTGCACATTAGGAGGACATCCTGTTTGGAAGATAATCTTTCTGAACTTTCTGCTATTCCAAAATCTCCACACTACAGCTCATTACTGAACAATCACTATTTATTGTAAAGCTGTTAGGCAAGGGTAAGGTTTCTACCCTAGTGCATGACTGCTAGACATATATTTGCTACTAGAAGCATTACACCTCCAGTAGTTCATGGGTGTGAGTGAGCAGCTGAGCCAACTGGTGGGTGGCCTCAATCGCTGTTAAAGCCTAAAGGCAGCAGACAGTTTCTCACTTCCTCTGGCTTACTAAAGTGTCCTCTAGTTATTAGACTGTATCTGCTGTGATTGGTTAGCTGTGTAGGCTGTAGGCTGCTTCCTACTGGTTACTATAACAGCAGCCATGGACTGATCAGTAGAGGGAGCTTCACTAAGGTGGAGAGAACATATTGTCTGCCTCATCTAGATGTAGCACTGTCCAGTGTGACAATTGAATGCCTCATACACACTTGTACCAATTACATGGGGTGGTCTTGGAACAAAAAGCAATGCTATAAGCACTATTGTCAAAGGGAATGTCTGTGTGAACGACTGATCATTTGCTGAAGTATTCAATGAACCCTTATTTTTTCAGAGTTCAAAGTGTGTTTAAAGCACCCTTTCACCGCAGACACCTCATGTTTACAAGACGTATGACAGTAAACTAATAGTTTTCATAAATCAAGTGAATGGTTTTTCGTAAAGCTGCTTTACCAGCTGGTAAAAGATTTTATAAAAATGTGTCCCTCCCCCATCTAGAGCCCTAGGAAATGCAGCTACAGAAACCAGCCACGCTATTTCTCTTACGGAAGGGTCGGAGCCCTGAGAAAAATGTCTGTATTTAGTGCTCCCAGAGCTCTGGCTAGGGCAAGAGGCATCTTAGTAAATCTTTTATGTTGGTGATACTGTTTACTGTGAAAGATGGAGCATCAAGTGATGATTTCATTGCAAGTATGGCCATTAACAGAATAGCAGAAAAACTAACTGGTGCTTCAGAGGCTGCTCTTTGCAGCCATTGTTACCAGTATTCCATCATTTGACTCAAAACCCCCACTGCCATGCCGGCTGAGCATGGAGATTGTGGCTTCCTATTGGCCTATGTGGCCTCTGACCCTTTTAAGTAACATTTTAAAATATCAAACAAGCAGTACTTCCACTGCTAAGAAGGAGTACAGCTTTAACACATAACACAACAAAAACCTAAAAGATAACATATAGTATACGCCGTATACTATTAATATTTATGTTTATTATCACAATAGCATGTTCCTCATTGTCAATAGTAACAAGTTGTTTAAACAGATGCAACATCAGATTTTATTAAGCATTCCACTGTAGAACACTTTTAAACAGGGTGATACCATGATTCAAGTGGCCAGAGCTTGTGTATTAAAGGAACACTAAACATAAAACACAAATTGGTATTTGTAAGATGTACTAATGACATTTACACATTTATGTAAATGTTTCAATAGCTTCTCAAAGCTAAAGTTATTTGAGATTAACTATATTTTGACAGAGTCGGGTACGGTTTAAAACAGCTATCAGTATTTGGGTTATTCCCTGTTTAACCCTGCTACCCAATATTGAGTTAAATCAGACAACTCACCTGTTTTTAAGTAAATTCATTATATATTTGTTTTGTTTTTAGTTAGAGTGCCCCGCTGATGATCTGTGATTAGTTTAAGATACATTTTTGATCATGGAGGTATTTGTAATACTATTCAAAGCAGATGTCCTGTCAATAATTCCATTGAAAGACATTGCAGACAGCAGAACACTGGTTTTCACTTAGCTGCCTGGCACACACGAACACACTGTCAGAATATCAAGTTCTGCTAAGGTATAGGAATTTTTGCATATTTATTTGTGAATGTTATTAGCAGCTTTATGTAAGGCAATTTCTATTTTAGGCACAGTTGTCTTTTCTGTACATATGTTCAGAACGTGGGACATGTGTGTGTTCTGTCTTCGTTAAAGGAATATGGTTTCAACAGTTCTTGCACATGTTTTAACTGTTCTTTGTGTGCACTATGGCTGGTGTGTCTTATTATAAAGCATCTCTGTAACAATGTAACAGATGTATGTTACTCTTCCTTCACACTCTAATTTAATCTCAACATGTCAATCAGAGCACAAAAGACTATCATTTTATGATGGAAATGATGGCATATTCTATACCCCATTAAATCATCACCTAAAAAGCTCAAATTTAATACTATTTCACAGCCTTTATTTTTATGCTTTGAGAACGCTAACAAAAGGCAAGCTAACACATGCTGCTTTCCCTTCAACAAATTCAATGCTTAAACATTCCCACTGTTCATATGGATGCAAGTGCTATGCTGTATTTGTTAGGCAGGAGCCCTCACTACCTTGTCGTTTGGAAGTAAAAAAAAATATAAGAACTAAAGATCATATTGCATTTCTCTAATCATCTAAATCAAAAGCCAAGAGAAGGAGGAGGAGGAAACAGCAGAGGGAGGATGATTTGGAGGCAGTGTGGAGCGCAGTTACTAGCATCCTTTTCCACGCCTGTGTGAGTTTCAGTCTTTGTGCAAGCACAGTCTCTCTTCAGCTAACCATGCAGCCTCCTCTTTAACACTCTGTGCAATGAGGGTGCTGCGCCTGTGCCCTCCAAGCAGCCTGCTCCAGGGGCTTGTGGCTTTACTGGCTATCTGTATCCAGCCACCAACACAAGGATGGAGTCAACAGGATCACAACGAAGAGGATGTCTTTTTGCTCCCTATTAATTCATCCACAAAATCCCTGGCCAACCTGGAGTTTGATTTACATACTGTAAAGAGGACCTCTGTTGAGGAGAGTGTAGAGGGACTGAGAGGGACCCAGACAGGACACATCAAGAGTCTGACTCCTTCCTCCCCTCCTGTGTCCTCTTCTAGCAACACAAGGGATAACAGCAGAGAGACTTTGATTCTGTCTCCTCACACACATCAAGAGTTCCATGCCTCCCAACCTCAGCAGCAAGGGTCAACTCACTGCAATATCAGTGTGCAGAGGCTGATGCTCACCTCTCTTTTAGTTCGCTGGGGACGGCAGTTGGGCTTCCAATGTGACCTGTTGCTCTTTTCTACCAATAACCATGGCAGAGCTTTCTTCTCGGCTGCCTACAACCGTGTTGTATCCCCAGTTGTCATTGAGCACCTAGGGGTTTCTGGGGCCCAACAGGAATTTCGCCTCTGTGTAGGGTGTGGATGGTCAAGGACCAGAAGGAGTGGCCACCTCAGGCACCAACATCCATCCTCTGCTGCATCTTCCACTTTTTCCTTTATTTCTTCCTCCTCAACAGACCCTCATAACCCATTGCAAGGAGAATCATTGAATTTCTGCTGCCTGGATTTCAGCTTAGAGGAGCTGAGAGGGGAACAGGGTTGGCGAATGAATCGGAAGCCCATTGAATCCACTTTGGTGGCTTGTTTCATGACTCTGGTTATCATTGTCTGGAGTGTTGCTGCCCTCATCTGGCCAGTGCCTATTATTGCAGGATTTTTGCCTAATGGTATGGAACAAAGAAGGACAAGTAGCAAATAGTTTATAAATATTTAAACATCTTATTAAATCTAGTACAGTAGTTATACATTGTGTACTGTGCGTGACAAAATTGCCCCTTTCTTAATTTTGTTTTACCTGAAAAACTAATTTACTATTCATTGTTTATATAAAATAGTAGATCACAGGAAATGTGTATAATAAATTTATATGTGTGTTTTTACATTTTTGTATGACAGTTATATGAATGTAAAGCTCTAGAATACACTTAGCTGTCTCAAACAAAAGGATTATTTTAAACAATGATAATTAACGAATGCTGAAAATTAGAGCAAGTATAAGTATTACTACTGCCATATTAAAAACTGCTCCACTAACACATAGCAACCTTTTGGTCCACAGAAACGCTTTTTAGTGGGAGATGGGTTTATAAATGCCACTGTGCCCATTTTAATCAGGTGGACAGTGGTAGCACACAAGAGAGAAGCGTGTTGGAAGTAACAGGGCCAAGTGGATTGGGGGCGCAAATGACGTATCACAGGTGAGCAAGACACCAAATCATAATCTTACTCTGAAC
Source organism: Mixophyes fleayi (assembly GCF_038048845.1). Taxonomy (NCBI): domain Eukaryota; kingdom Metazoa; phylum Chordata; class Amphibia; order Anura; family Limnodynastidae; genus Mixophyes; species Mixophyes fleayi. The sequence continues at coordinate 84,293,199 of NC_134406.1, read as the reverse complement.
ATAGTCAAATACTCATAATACCAGACTTTAAGTTTTCTTATTTAACCCCTGTCATGGCATAGGACAGGGTTTCCCAAACCCAGTCCTCAGGGCTCCCCAACAGTGCAGGTTTCTGGATCACATGTGACATAATTAGGACCACCTGTGGATCTGTTACAATGTGTCAGCCAGTAATGAATACACCTGTGCTCCAGCAAGGAGATATGGAAAACCTGCACGTTTGGGAAACCCTGGCATAGGAGGAACCTATGCATATATACTTTTGAATGTTAAGAATTATTTCAATTTAAATAAAAATAGTATACATAATATACTGTAGGTATGTATAGTACCGGTATATACATATACAGACTATGTATATTTTGTTGAAAGGCAGAAATGGAAAATCCTGCATTTGTTCGCCAATGTTGATAATAAAAATGCTATATGAATGTGTGTCCTGCAATGTAGGGCTATTTGACAACAAATGTTAGCTGTGGGGAAACCAATACAAACCTAAAGTGTACCTGTTGCCTACACACAATGGAATTTGTAGGCTGAAACAATATTCTGTAAAATACAGAATCACTAGCAAATTGATAGCGTGTAAGTTTTGACAGGCAGGGTCCTTTCTACTTATTGTCTCATGTCTGTCTACTGTCCGTCTTTCTCATATGTCCTTGTCATGTCTTTTGCTACATTCTGAGTGAGTCACTACAGTTGTTTTATTTACTTACACTTATTTATGCTACTTAGTTGTAACTGTCTTCATATATTTGTGATTTTGCCAACTGTAATAGTTAGGTCTTATCTCTATTTGTACAATTGTCCAGCGATACAATTGGCGCCCTATGAATAAATAATAATAATAGGCATAATATCGGTTCTGTCTACAAAGCGTCAGCCTTCATGATGGGAAAGTGACAGGTACACTATAAATGCTTTGAAATTAGAACAATCATTTCCAGACAAACAGAGATCGATGATTTATTTGTGTTGCCTCTGTTGACCAGACTTTCTGTTTATCAAGCATTCCAAGTTCACATAGGAAAACAGGGTACAATGTAGATCATGAGTTACCGCTCTACAAATTCAAAAGAAAATCATAATACAAATGATGCATTTACATCAAATTAGCCATGTGAAAATTAGCAACGATATCAGTCTTTAAATGGTTAAACTCCTTCTCTGTTTCCAAACAGCCTTTAGCCTTGGAATATCTAGGAATATCCTGAATTGTAGTTATAAAATGCTATACATGCAGTAAAGGTTCAGGATGCTTTATTGACAAGAAAAGATAAAAGAAGCTACAGCTATATTTTCCATATAGGTGTTTGCCGAGAATTCTTTGCTTTTCCATTTATGGGAAGGAAAAATGTGTAGGTGTGAAGACGGACTAACTGTTGCAGAGGAAAAAAATGAACTTTGCATACTAAGTAAAATCCATTTCACAATTCATTCTGACATTTACTGCTGTACTTTTACATCGCCAGACAATCATTCACTGAGGAACCACAATTTGTGAAGCACACACTGTAGTTTCAAAGGTTAGATTTACTAGACCGTTCTGCAAGTCAATTGCCATTAAAATTAAATGTACATAAACACAACCTTCTTAGCAGCAGGTTGTACTTCAATTACACTTGGTAAATGCAGTAATGTAAAATATTACAAGGCATTGAGGCAGTTTCTTTGCCATTGCTACAGTTTGTGTATTATATCTACTTTATTAAACTACTTGCACAAGTGTTCTTAGGGTATCTTGTTACAGGTAAGGTTTCCTGTTTTCTCTGTAAAAAGATTTAGGAAATTATTATTTGAATAAATACTTTTTTTTAAAAAAAAAAAATGAATTGAAGTTTGTGAACGTGCATATTTTTTTCTTATATAAAAGGAGATAGTGGAAGCTTAGGGATATATTGTTGTAACTAATCCCAGAACTTCCCAATTCAAACTCATTAGCCAAATTTTAACCTTCATAAGAGATAAAGGCCCCTATTTATTAATTATCACATTTTTAACACAAACCCTTTCAGTCCTTATCGCAAAGATAAGGATTAAAAGATTGTGTGTATTTATTAAAAATCTTCAACAGGAACAGCAGTCATGAAAAACGGCTGTTCCTGCAAAGACCTGTCTCCTATCTTCCCCTAGTGATCACCTTTGTGATAGTGACCGAAGGGAAGAGCAGTAAGATGCGGTGAGGGATCCGAAGATCCCTCACCGCAATGCTCTCCCCATAGAGTACAACTGAAAAATTACACCTAGGTTAATGTACGCCAGCCTGACCTGGCTACATTACCGTATGTGTAAATGCATTTTCATTCCTTATTAAATTGCGGTAAATTGTGAGACTGCTCTGTATTTCAAAACAAAATGCAAAGCAACAAATATCTATATCTGCTGCGATGCACTGTTCATAAATTTGAACTATAAATAGAATTGCAGGGGATCCCCAGAAACAGAGGTTTTCTGGGAATTTAGATGAAAAAAAATATTAATAAATAGGCCCCATAGTGAACTTGGAGGTGAGGGTTTTTCAGTATATTCTGGTGGATGATCAAGCACAAAAATAATATGTTGATTTGGCGACACACAATGCCACACACTGAGACACCCAATGAAATTGCCTGAATGACGGATCTTAATCCAATTTGGTCACATACTTGAATGTGCAAATTGGCGGTAAACCAAAAGGACTGCAGCTGTCCCATGTTTACTGACCAGCTCACACACAAACTGGGCTGATGCTATTGTATTTTATCTTTCCTACCAAATCCATTTATATTTTGAACACTCAGCACAACTACTTTGGGAACTACACATGTGTCAATTCTGGCTACTTTGGTTAAAAACAACCAATTGATCAAGAAATGTTAAGCCACTTTTAGTCCTAAAATAATGCTAGTTAGACACAATTTAAAGATATTAATGGCACCTTTATTATTAATTGCATCAGTTATTAGTAGAGATGAGCGCACTCGGATTTCTGAAATCCGAGCCCACCCGAACGTTGCCGATCCGAGTCGGATCCGAGACAGATCCGGGTATTGGCGCCAAATTCAAATCTGAAACTGAGGCTCTGACTCATAATCCCGTTGTCGGCTCTCGCGATACTCTGATCCTATAAATTCCCCGCTAGTCGCCGCCATCTTCACTCGGGCATTGATCAGGGTAGAGGGAGGGTGTGTTAGGTGGTCCTCTGTCCTGGTAGATCTCGTGCTGTGCTGTTTAGTTCTGTGCTGTGCTGTTTAGTTCTGTGCTGTGCTGTGCTGTGTTCTGCAGTATCAGTCCAGTGGTGCTGTGTGCTGTGCTCTGTCCTTCTGAGGTCAGTGGTGCTGCTGGGTCCTGTGCTGTGTCCTGTTCAGTCCAGTGGTGCTGTGTCCTGTGCTCTGTGCTTCTAAGGGCATAGTTATTTCCCCAATATTCCCCTGTGTTTAAAAAAATAAAAAAAAGTTATTTAAAAAAATACCAAAAACTAATTTAATTTTTTTTAATTACCACAAAATTTGCACAACCAATCCTGCAGTATAAGCCCATTGGTACTGCAATATTACCAAGTTCACACATTCAGCAGTAAAAGTCCAGTGGTACTGCAATATTACCAAGTTCACACATTCTGCAGTATCAGTCCAGTGGTGCTGTGTCCTGTGCTCTGTCCTGCTGAGTTCCGTAGTGCTGCTGCGTCCTGTGCCGTGTCCTGTTCAGTCCAGTGGTGCTGTGTCCTGTGCTCTGTGCTTCTAAGGGCATAGTTATTTCCCCATTATTCCCAAGTTTTTAAAAAATAAAAAAAAAGTAAAAAAAAATAAAAAATTAAAAATTAAAAAAAATATATATAATTATAACCAAATTTGCAAAACCAATCCAGCAGTATAAGTCCATTGGTACTGCAATATTACCAAGTTCACACATTCTGCAGTATCTTGTGCTACATATAATGGAGACCAAAAATTTGGAGGATAAAGTAGGGAAAGATCAAGACCCACTTCCTCCTAATGCTGAAGCTGCTGCCACTAGTCATGACATAGACGATGAAATGCCATCAACGTCGTCTTCCAAGCCCGATGCCCAATCTCGTAGTACCGGGCATGTAAAATCCAAAAAGCCCAAGTTAAGAAAAAGTAGCAAAAAGAGAAACTTAAAATCATCTGAGGAGAAACGTAAAGTTGCCAATATGCCATTTACGACACGGAGTGGCAAGGAACGGCTTAGGCCCTGGCCCGTGTTCATGACTAGTGGTTCAGCTTCACCCACGGATCTTAGCCCTCCTCCTCCTCCCCCCCCCTACAAAAAATTGAAGAGAGTTATGCTGTCAGCAACAAAACAGCAAACAACTCTGCCTTCTAAAGAGAATTTATCACAAATCCACAAGGCGAGTCCAAAGATGTTGGTGGTTGTCAAGCCTGACCTTCCCATCACTGTACGGGAAGAGGTGGCTCGGGAGGAGGCTATTGATGATGTAGCTGGCGCTGTGGAGGAACTTGATGATGAGGATGGTGATGTGGTTATTGTAAATGAGGCACCAGGGGGGGAAACAGCTGATGTCCATGGGATGAAAAAGCCCATCGTCATGCCTGGTCAGAAGACCAAAAAATGCACCTCTTCGGTCTGGAGTTATTTTTATCCAAATCCAGACAACCAATGTATGGCCATATGTAGCTTATGTAAAGCTCAAATAAGCAGGGGTAAGGATCTTGCCCACCTAGGAACATCCTCCCTTATACGTCACCTGAATAACCTTCATAGTTCAGTGGTTAGTTCAGGAACTGGGGCTAGGACCCTCATCGGTACAGGGACACCTAAATCCCGTGGTCCAGTTGGATACACACCAGCAACACCCTCCTCGTCAACTTCCTCCACAATCTCCATCAGATTCAGTCCTGCAGCCCAAGTCAGCAGCCAGACTGAGTCCTCCTCAATACGGGATTCATCCGAGGAATCCTGCAGCGGTACGCCTACTACTGCCACTGCTGCTGTTGCTGCTGTTAGTCGGTCATCTTCCCAGAGGGGAAGTCGTAAGACCATTAAGTCTTTCACAAAACAATTGACCGTCCAACAGTCGTTTGCCATGACCACAAAATACGATAGTAGTCACCCTATTGCAAAGCGTCTAACTGCGGCTGTAACTGCAATGTTGGTGTTAGACGTGCGCCCGGTGTCCGCCATCAGTGGAGTGGGATTTAGAGGGTTGATGGAGGTATTGTGTCCCCGGTACCAAATCCCGTCGAGATTCCACTTCACTAGGCAGGCGATACCAAAAATGTACAGAGAAGTACGATCAAGTGTCCTCAGTGCTCTAAAAAATGCGGTTGTACCCACTGTCCACTTAACCACGGACATGTGGACAAGTGGTTCTGGGCAAACGAAGGACTATATGACTGTGACAGCCCACTGGGTAGATGCATCCCCTTCCGCAGCAACAGCAACAACTGCATCAGTAGCAGCAACTACAAAATGGCTGCTCGTGCAAAGGCAGGCAACATTGTGTATTACAGGCTTTAATAAGAGGCACAACGCTGACAACATATTAGAGAAAATGAGGGAAATTATCTCCCAGTGGCTTACCCCACTTAGACTCTCATGGGGATTTGTGGTGTCAGACAATGCCAGTAACATTGTGCGGGCATTAAATATGGGCAATTTCCAGCACGTCCCATGTTTTGCCCACACCATTAATTTGGTGGTGCAGCATTACCTCAAGAGTGACAGGGGTGTGCAGGAGATGCTTGCGGTGGCCCGCAAAATTGCTGGACACTTTCGGCATTCAGCCAGTGCCTACCGCAGACTAGAGGCACATCAAAAAAGCTTGAACCTGCCCTGCCATCACCTCAAACAAGAGGTTGTGACGCGCTGGAACTCCACCCTCTATATGCTGCAGAGGATGGAGGAGCAGCAAAAGGCCATTCAGGCCTACACAGCCACCTACGACATAGGCAAAGGAGTGGGGATGCGCCTCAGTCAAGCGCAGTGGAGACTGATTTCCGTGTTGTGCAAGGTTCTGCAGCCATTTGAACTTGCCACACGAGAAGTCAGTTCCGACACTGCCAGCTTGAGTCAGGTCATTCCCCTGATCAGGCTGTTGCAGAAGCAGCTGGAGAAAGTGAGGGAGGAGCTGGTAAGCCATTGCGATTACACCAAGCATGTAGCTCTTGTGGATGTAGCCCTTCGTACGCTTTGCCAGGATCCGAGGGTGGTCACTCTTTTAAAGTCAGAGGAATACATTCTGGCCACTGTGCTCGATCCTCGGTTTAAAGCGTATGTTGTGTCTCTGTTTCCGGCGGACACAAGTCTACAGCGGTGCAAAGACCTGCTGGTCAGGAGATTGTCCTCTGAAGAGGACCGTGACATGCCAACAGCTCCACCCTCATTTTCTTCCACATCTATGGCTGCGAGGAAAAAGCTCAGTTTTCCCAAAAGAGGCACTGGCGGGGATGCTGATAACATCTGGTCCGGACTGAAGGACCTGCCAACCATTGCAGACATGTCTACTCTCGCTGCATTGGATGCTGTCACAATAGAAAAAATTGTGGATGATTACTTTGCTGACACCATCCAAGTAGACATGTCAGACAGTCCATATTGTTACTGGCAGGAAAAAAAGGCAGTTTGGAAGCCCCTGTACAAACTGGCTCTATTTTACCTGAGTTGTCCCCCCTCCAGTGTGTACTCGGAAAGAGTTTTTAGTGCAGCGGGGAACCTGGTCAGTGAGCGGCGAAGGAGGTTGCTTCCTCACAACGTTGAAAAAATGATGTTTATAAAAATGAATAATCAATTCCTCAATGAAGTACAGCACTGCCCTCCAGATACTACAGAGGGACCTGTGGTTGTGGAGTCCAGCGGGGACGAATTGATAATGTGTGATGAGGAGGAAGTACACACTGTAGGGGTAGAGGAATCAGAGGTTGAGGATGAGGATGACATCTTGCCTCAGTAGAGCCCTTTTAGTCTGTACAGGGAGAGATGAATAGCTTTTTTGGTGTGGGGGCCCAAACAAACCAATCATTTCAGCTAAAGTTGCTTGGTAGGCCCTGTCGCTGAAATGATTGGTTTGTTAAAGTGTGCATGTCCTATTTCAACAACATAAGGGTGGGTGTGAGGGCCCAAGGACAATTCCATCTTGGAACTTTTTTTTTTGCATTATATGACCAATCAACAGTCGTTTGCCATGTTCAAAAAGTAAAACCAAATTTAAACAAATTCAAGAAATTAAACCAAAAGTAAAATGCCCTGTCATAATTTAAAACAAGAGGTATTGACGTGTTCTAAAACTACTGTATTGTTGTTTATATTTTATAAACACTACACTTGAAAGCTTGAGTCTTTCAATAAAAAAGTAACTGTCCATTGCACGAATATTTGCAACAGGGACAATTTTAGGGTTAAGAAAGTCAACTAATAACACTTCGACGCTGTCTGTCTTTATAAACACTACACTTGGAAGTTGGAGGAGGTATTGTGGCCCCGGCACCAAATTTACTACCGGGGCCACTCCACTGTGCAGTCCATATTTAGGTGTATCAGATATTAAACAACGGTGACAGTTGATGCCCAATTTTTTAATTATATTGTGGCCTCGGTACCAAATTGTGTACCGGGGCCACCACACTACGCAGTCCATACCCTTTTTTGGTGGAATTCTGACACGTGGAGGGTTTTTTAATTATATTGTGGCCTCGGTACCAAATTGTGTACCGGGGCCACCACACTACGCAGTCAAGATAGATAGATGCGTATCATAGATAAAGTACATTCAGTGGTGTGGGGCAAATTGAAAAATATTCAAAATGCACTGACATTATCAAAAACAAGAGGTTGTCACACGCTGAAACTCCAACATGTATATGATGGAGAGGATGGAGGAGCAGCCGTATGTGCAGTGTAATGCAGACCTGTTGAAGGTTTTTTTTATATATTTTATTGTGGTGCCCAGTGCCCACTACTCTACGCAGTCCAGATACTATTTTTGGGTGTAATTCTGACCTGTTGAAGGTTTTTTATATATTTTATTGTGGTGCCCAGTGCCCACTACTCTACGCAGTCCAGATACTATTTTTGGGTGTAATTCTGACCTGTTGAAGGTTTTCTATATATTTTTTATTGTGGTGCCCAGTGCCCACTACTCTACGCAGTCCAGATACTATTTTTGGGTGTAATTCTGACCTGTTGAAGGTTTTCTATATATATTTTATTGTGGTGCCCAGTGCCCACTCCTCTACGCAGTCCAGATACATTTATTGCTGCGAATCATACAAGTTGATGGTTTTCTTATTATATATATTGTGGGGACCCACTCCTCTACGCAGTCCAGATACATTTATTGCTGCGAATCATACAAGTTCAGGGTTTTTAATATATATTGTGGTGACCCACTCCTCTACGCAGTCCAGGTACATTATTGGTGCGAATCATACAAGTTCAGGGTTTTTAATATATATTGTGGTGACCCACTCCTCTACGCAGTCCAGGTACATTTATTGGTGCGCATCATACAAGTTGATGGTTTTCTTATTATATATATTGTGGTGACCCACTCTTCTACGCAGTCCAGAAAGATACCTTGTTGCAACGTTTTGGACTAATAACTATATTTTGAGGTGTTCAGAATACACTGTAAATTAGTGGAAATGCTTGTTATTGAATGTTATTGAGGTTAATAATAGCGTAGGAGTGAAAATAAGCCCAAAAACTTGATTTTTAAACTTTTTATGTTTTTTTCAAAAAAAATCCGAATCCAAAACCTTAAATCCGAACCGAGACCTTTCGTCAAGTGTTTTGCGAGACAAATCCGAACCCCAAAAATAATGAAAATCCGGATCCAAAACACAAAACACGAGACCTCAAAAGTCGCCGGTGCACATCCCTAGTTATTAGTAACTTTTTTTCTGTTGCTATCAAGACTTGCACTAGCCCTTTCCCTTAAACACACGCACAGCAGTCTTATTGCAGCAGTGGTCAGTTACCAGCTAGATTTTAGAGGCATCACTTTATTATTATTATTATTATTATTAATTTTTATTTATAAGGCGCCACAAGGCGTCCGCAGCGCCGTACAGAGACAAACAAATTACAATACAATGGTAGACAGCACAGTACAGTAAACAGTAAGCACAGCAACTCAGTAAGCTCAATGCACAGCTAGAGAGGGCGGGGAAGGGGGAGGTAGGATCCGCAAATGACGGGGCCCAAGAAGGAGGGCGCGGAAGACAGGGAGACCCCCAGGGGGGAGGAGGGAGGGAGAGTGGACGTGGAGTGGAGCCTCGAGGAGGAGGGCTAAGTAGCTGGAGAGCACAGTTAGAAGTGGTGGAAACAGGAGGAGAGATGGCCCTGCTCAGAGGAGCGTACAATCTAAGGGGAGGGGTGGACAGACAGAGAGACGCAGGGGAGAGAGGGAGAGTAGGGGGTCGGAGGCAGAAGATAAGGTAGGAAGTTAAGCGGGAGACAGAAAGGCTTTAAGAAAAAGGTGGGTTTTTAGGGCCCATTTGAAACTGGACAGATTAGGGGAAGTTCTGATGGAGGGAGGGAGCTTGTTCCAGTGGAGGGGGGCAGCGCGGGCGAAGTCTTGGATACGCACTGATATCACTTGCTGCTTAAAGGTTTGGCCTACCCCTGGTTGACCACATTATTTAACATAATTGGCTGGGAGAGAATGAAAACAGTCCCATGATTAGATGCAGGTCATCATGTGACAATTACATCCAATCATGGGCAGTCATCTTCAGCCAGGAGAGTAGTAGTAATGCTCAGGAATATGCCTCCAGTGACAACAACGCCCAGCAGGAGTCACCAGTAGTAGTTATCTTCAATACAACAACAACATGACTACTAATGCCCATTAATAGCATAAAAGCCAACTTTTTAAAATGATTAGGGGCGATCAAGTACCTCCCTTATATGACTGAAAAATGGCATGCATGGGTATGAGTAGAGACAGCACGAATAATGGGGGTCATCAAGCATCCACAGCACAGGTACCTATGGATAGTAATGCCCATTAATTATCCATCATCATTAACATTTAATACAAAAATACCAGCAATAGTTGTAATGCCTTAAAAATGATAAAATAAGCTACCAGTAGTTGTGATGTCTAGTAATAAGGGTATCTGTACTTACCTAATTGTTGCCTCCTAATGACCCAGCCTGCAGTGTATATACGGTAGTTGCACTGCCCAACGGTGTCCAAGTCACTTAATATGATGTGAGGTTTGTGCTTGCGGCTTGCAATTTGTCACCACCAATGGTCAATTAAGGTTTGGTGATGACTACCCAACATTAAGTAAAAGTTATGTGGGAACTAAACACCATTCTGGCAGGCTTCCTACTGGTTTTCACCCTTCCACTACATCTCACCAGTAATCTTCCTTCAACTCTGGGCTGAAGCAGAGGGGAAAAAATTAAATAGCTACCATGGCAGGGCTGCAGCAGGACAACAGTAGGGCCACAGTAGACCAAACCTAGCTATAATATTACTACTTGTATAAACCCCAACAGATCACCAGTGATGAATTTGCATGATTAAAATCTGTTTGAGTTTAATTGACCAGTGTGAAAAATCTGTCAGAAGCCAGAATGTTTTCTGTCCAGAATGTAGGAGACCCCTTGTAATATTGATATAATATAGATGTTTGTCACAATTTACAACCAGATCTGCATAATCTTGGCCATTCTGTTTGTGGCTGAAATGGTTAATGCTCTGTCATCAGGTCAAATAACCATCTTAAGTCCAAGCAATGTTTTTTGTTCTAAAAAATAAGTCTGCAAATTGTAAATTTCTATCTTCTTTGTGTTTCGTGAACAGCAATCAGGAAGGTGATTCAGGTGTTAATAATAGCTGCTTTATTTTCATCTCAGTAAAATCACTGCAATTTCTCTGCCCAGCTATTATTATATGGTATATTTATGACATATTACGCAGCTCTGTACATTGAGGGGATCGTGACACAAACAAATTACTTACAATCATGTGAAACTGAAGGTAGAGATGGCCCTGCCCAAATGAGCTTACAATCTAGGAGGTGTAGAGAACACTTGATGCATAGGGCAGACGAGTAAAAATGTAGCTATTGGGAAATGTGTGGCTACTGTGAGGCAGCAGCATTATCAGCTGCCAGTCCTAAAGCAGTCACTGGTGAATGTAATTGATCTGCAGCTACGGGTGGCACGGTTGGAACAAGATAGACAGAGTAACGCGGAGGGCCGTTGCAAGGTTTCTCGATGCAACGCTTCAGCCTGCCACCCTTCGTACCTCAGTACCCACATCACAGGTTTGACTTTTGTAAAATTAAAATAATAACTCTTACCTCCTCTTAGGTGGTTGTCCTGTACTTTCCTACCCGTTCTTGCAGCTTTCACCATCTGTGGCTGATGGTGTCTTAAGCTCAGTTGCTGCTAGTCTGGATCCTGGAATGTCGGTGCCCTATTTGGAAAAAGACAGGTACATAAAATTTAGAAAGCCACATTTAATAAACAGACCCAATTTTCCAACCAGCCCTGTTTTTAAATTAATATTATTCACAGTTAATAATAGAACTATTTCCCCCCAACCACCCCCGCCATTAGTGGCAGCTATGAGGACAAACACAGGCTGAGCATTATGCAGTTCAATTTTAAATGTTTATGACAATCATTTTGACACTGCGCATGTTTATTTTCAGCCAGTTGACAAACATGAAGAGACTATTACTCATAACAATCTTAAGATACATGCATATTATAATAACCTTGTAAGAGCCTAATCCTGCAGCCTGTGTTTAACATGTACATTTGTGACACAAATTGCACTCAAATTTAAAGGAGCGCCTATATTTTAGGAACTTCTGGTACAATGTAAAATGTTTTCCAGTGCATTGTCACTTTTATTATTCATAGTTTGGTGCAATGCAAATCAAGAAAAATATTTTAGTAAGGTAAACATGCTGTGGTGAAATTTGGTGCTTAAAGTGTACCTTTAATCTACACACAGCGGAGACAGACATTTTTTGGGCTGAACCAATATTTACAAGAATACAGTCTATCACTACACTAGGATCTAGGACATCACTAAGGTATGAGGATACCAGAGGCGCACGCAGGATTGTCAGGGGGGGTCCCCCCCCCCCGACCAAAAAAAAAAAAAACCCACGAGAGAGAGCTGCTGTACATGCGACCGCGCATGCGCAGTAGTTCCGTTTCGGCAGCGTTGTCCTATACAGCAGCTGCGGCGCTGCCAAAGAAGCATCCGCGGCGGTGCTGTATACAATACAGCACCGCCGCGGACGCTTCTTTGACAGCACCGCGGCTGCTGTATAGGACAGTGCCGATATGGTGGGCACTGAGTTAGCGCAGGGGGGGGGTTTTCTGGAGACTCAGAAACCCTCCCTGCGTGCGCCACTGGATACATTCTCATGAAACTGGCTGTAGGTGAAAAGGGTAAACGTTTAAAGATTAACGATTCAGGAAACCATTCCCTATACTTCCCTGGTAATATTTAATCTGATAGATTCATGCAGAAACCAAAAATGTGTTATATTATATTTTTTGCTTATAACACTGTTTGCACAATAACAACACTGATGAATATCATACAGCACATCCCAGAAATTAATACATTCAGTGTATACAGAAATCGACATGTAATCTATATAATTTAGCTTATCTTCTGAATCATATCATATTACTCCCTTAATCACTTATTTATACCTGGTCAACCCTGAATTTACACATGACAAACTTGATTTTTACGCTACTAATAATTGAATATCCTTATGCAATTTTTATACATTTATTCGGGCTTACCAATATGTCTTGAATTAATGGAAAAACTATAGTTCACAAATGAAGATGGTTTCATCGCCAAAGAAATTATAAACCATATCATTTAAACCTCATTTAGTTTTTTTAAAATTGCAAGATGTTGTTGTTGAATCATAATATTTAAGGTTTCATAAATGACGACACCAAAAGTCTGTGGAAAGATATACACACTCAAAATACTATATATCTATGTGTTCATTATCTTGCAGTGAATGAGGTGAAAGGTTATAACTTAACTGTTTCTACTTGAAGTTAAATCTTAGTCTGATTATCTCTGAATCCAGCTTTAAGGCAAATTACACACATTTTTTACTACTGTACTGTGGGTTGATACACTTATCTCTCACAACTATCGTATTCCCGGCACACAGATTATTATCCTTGTGGTGTGAGGTTTCTCTATAGCTTAGGCTAGGTACACACTGAAGAATTTTCCAACCGACGTGTTATCTACAACGACTTTCCCTTCGACTAAAGGTCCGATTGCTTGTACGATTAATGCGTACACACTAGTCAAGTTTTAGACGAAAGACCGACCATCCGGAAAGCAACTTTTTACTACCATATTGTCGTGAGCAAACATTAGAAATTTGCACACACTTAAATGACTATGTAATGATATCCCCAAGAAATTTAAATAAGGGGCAGAGCATGTTCAATAGAGTGACGTGCAGACACCACACCACGTGGGACTGGTACAGGTATCAGAAATTAACATACGCCTCCAAAGGAGTCGCAGCTCGATGAACTTCGATCGGCACTTGGTTGTGGATCGATTGGAAAATTATACACACTACATGACCGTTAGATGGATTGGTCGGAAAATATTAAATAGTACGACCAACCAAATGAGCCGACAATCGACACTTTGGCGCGACTTTCGACCATCGTCTCACTATATACGAAAATGCTCCAGTGTGTACCTAGTCTTATCCTCCTTTTGTATCAATCGCTATCTTCTTAGTCTGTCATAATACTCTCATTTCATATACTTTATTGCTAAATTCTCCTCAATGTTCCCCTTTCTTGCCTCTCACATGTCCTCCCCTTTCTCTCTAGTTCTCTACCACTCAACTGTCTCAATCTCTCATGCTCCCTGTCACCTGACCCTTATCTTTTCTTCATTTCTAATCATACTCCTTCTCACATTTTATCCCAACACATTCGCCATGAAAACTAATTTTAAATGTCAACACTGGTTTCCTATATTACTGTTAACATTATTTAAACATTTCAGTAACACTGGTAACATAAATAAACATTCTCATTAATACAGGTTACATTAACAGTGACTATTGTATGCTCTATTCAAATATTGTGCATAATACACTGTTGAAACATACAGGTATTAATTGTTCTTCTACTGTTTGCTAGCTCACTAATTATCGTATTACTTATTAAAGAAGAGCATATCAGGGTCCTTGTCCGATAACCTGTGATATGATGCAAATTGCAAGGACTAAATTACATTATTGGATTATAATTTGTGCATAAAATAATAATATTAGAAATAATGAAAATAAAAACGCCACATACAAATTCTTTAAAGTGTCTTTAGCATCCCCACTGATTTAAATGGAAATGGAAAAATATGCCATTTGGAATATTGGATTTATTTTCCTTGTACATAAGCAGCAAATCACATAGATCATGTGTAGTGTATGCGCAGAAAATCAACACAGGCAGGCAAAGATAGTTATGTCCCAAGGGAGACATCATATTCAAAATAAAGCTACCTCATAAAACTAGAGGCAATATCCTTATATAGTATATCAATAGCAACAGGGTGTCTGAGAGGGAATTGTCACCTCCTTTAGAACCTGCAAACAAAAAGGAAATACAATGCAAAACAAATATTACTAAGAAGTATTTTGCTTTTGTAAAATTGTTTGAGACCTGACATCCATATGAATTCTGATGTTTGACAATTGATGACGTGCCAAAATCAATATTGCACTGTTTCTATGGAATTAGGTGTTTTCCTACAAATATAATGTTTGGCTTTTTAAGTGTCCACGTGCCACATGTGAGGTTCTTGAAAATCCTTCTCATGTTGTAACCAACTATAATAGATGCATAAAATGCTTTTCTAATAATTATACAGAATCCATGTGTGGAGAACTGTAGCAGGGTAGAACATCCCCTGAGAATACTTACCTTATTATATGTTGCTGCTAGTTCTCCCTGTGGAGATCGTGTGACATGGCAGTTGTACTAGATGAAGGTGTGGTTTCAGGGGATCACAGGCCGGATTTCGTTGGAATGAGGAGGGTAGGATGTCCTGCATTTTTCATTTTGACATAATTGTATTTGTTTATTTATAGTACTTACTACTTCTCCTATATTTTCCTTATTATTATTATTAATATTTATTTATAAAAGGTGCCACAAGGCATCCGCAGCGCCTTATAAATAAATTTATATTTATTATTGTATTATTGTATTTGATATGTTCAAACTTTGTAAAACAATGAAAGCTAAAATATGTTAGCCCCTTTCATGGCTGGAGATAGTTTACACTTTTTAATGTCTGGAGAAATTTTTCGCTAGCAATAACCTTTATTTTTTCTAAATCTAAGGCAAAAAAAAATAAAAATCAGATGATGGGGGCTTTTATTTTGGAACATATATATATATATATTATACATACACACACACATATACACATACCAATTTTCTTAAGTTAAAAAATACTATATTTGTAGCATACAGGTGGATACTTTACCTGAGTTTTTAATATAAATTCAATTTTTTATTTTTAATCAGTCACTTCGTATGCCTCCACATATGTCAACATAATACCTCCATTTATACTCACATGCCAGCACATAGTCAAGATACCTTGATATAGCCTCACATGCCAGTATATAGCCTTTATGCCCATACAGCCTCACGTGCCACCAGGTGGACAATGTGACAATGTACAAGCAGAATGTGCATGTATTAAAAAATAATTTAGAATTAACTTATCCACATATCTTATAAAATAACCACATACATATAAATCTATTGAGCAATAGTACAATTAATAATGTGAAACTTTAAGGGCTAAAATTATATCATCAGCTTTCATCCAAAATTAATAGATGTTTCACTATATCACAAGAACTTATTGGAATCGCTGCAATAAATTGTAATGCAAAGGGGCTTCCAAACTGCTTTGAATGTCTTGTTTAAAGCAAACCCTATTAGTAATATAGATAATGAAACCAATGTTTTGAGGGAAAAATTACCTCAGAGTGAGTGAATCCAGAGACATCCTGCTGGGACATGTGAAGTGTTACCCTCACAGAAGACGGGTGAGCAGGGATGAAAGAAAAACATGTCACCGTGGGATGTATAGTAAAACATGTCCCCATGGGATGTATATTAAAACATGTCCCCATGCATGTTATATCGAGGCATATGAGAATCTATATTATTACCTCATGTCCCCTCACCATGTCCCAGAGAACTGGCACCAAGGTCGATGCCCCTTTATCTTTCTTCTTCCCTGCTTCATCTTTCTGCTCTGTCTTTCATCACACTCCTAGGGTTAGATTTACTAAGCTGCGGGTTTGAAAAAGTGGGGATGTTGCCTATAGCAACCAATCAGATTCTAGCTTTCATTTTGTAGAAGGTACTAAATAAATGAAAGCAAGAATCTGATTAGTTGCTATAGGCAACATTTCCACTTTTTCAAACTCACAGCTTAGTAAATCTAGGCCCTAGTCTCTTGCCTCTATCTGTGTAAAAACCAAGTGCATGAGGTATGGGATTATAGTGAGCAAAGCAGCTGTACAAAAGACCTGACTCAACCATTATAAAAAAGAAAATAATACAAAAGGACTGAAGTTCCATTTGTGATGAGTTCTGATCACCATGAGGCCGTGCGACTTGTCAAGTTTTAAAACTGTAGCTAACTATAACTAGGATATATTAGCATTTCATTTCATGGGAGGCCTGATTTAGAGGTATTCAATGCTGCATCAAAGTCCCTGTGACATCGTGAATTTCCTTTATCTAATGTGCATGCATAGCACCATGGTATTGAAGTTCAATTTGGACCATTACACTGAGCGAAATGGTGTAATAATGGTAGGCTTTGGAACCACACTGCATGGCTTCTGGTCCCACCAAGGGACCCCCTGGTCACCAATGATATCAGAGGTTACTGTCACGGCTATGAATAATTATGGATCCCCAGCCTCTACTTTAGATGGTGATAGTAGAGGGTGGTGGAGACAGGACACAGTGGAATTGAAGTTCTTAACTTGAGAGCATCACAGGGAACAATAACACAAACTATGGTAGTAGTGTTGCAACTTGATATATTGATAGAAGATACAACAGCAGTTATAATAAAATACAATCGTAATCACAGATGCACTTCAGTTGCTAACCAATGGCAACAGCATGCGAAATAGACAATATAACAGTTCAACGCTAGATGGTAATAGAACACTTGGATCCCACACGAAACACACAGCAGATGAAGGTGAACCACTGACACAGCTAAAAGTACAATGAGAATAGTATGTAGACTTGGCTGATCCAAACGTATAATATGATTCACTTTAGCAGGTGGTTATAGGTATCACAATAGTTCATATAGCGGAACAAAGCATGTTATATACTATCCAGGAACTTGGGTATAACTAGTAACATGCAGGAAGGTGTTGCCTAGAAGTACAGCGTGATAACGAAATCCAAACTGAGCGTAGAACTACAGGTCACAGGAGATCCGGTTAACAGGTAAGCAAGAGTTCATCACAATTAGACGACAGCTGGTAATGCACACAACTTGTATTGAAGTAGAGGCTCCCGGCTTAGCAGTATATTCATAATAACAGTCCAGCAATAATAATCAGCAGAATAATAATAGCTGTGCCAGACATAGAACCACAGATGACAAGAGAACTTGATTGTAGTTCAACATAGCATACCGCAACATAGACAGCCGAGTAGAATAGTACTGGAGCCAATCAACATGAGCGCAGGTGTAGCAAACAACTCACGAATAGTTCTGTGTGCAGAAGAATGACACCACGTAACTTCAGCTTGTAGATGAACCACCAACTGGCATAGAGCGGAGCCGATGGAGAGCAACGATGACAGGTAACTTCGGCAACCGATAGTATCCAGCAGATAGACAAAAGATCAGATATGCAGCCAGAACCCACGGCAGTGTGAGTAACACGAAGATCAGGCAATGAGTCCAGGATTACGGGAACTTGAAATAGTCCTCTAGGACCAATAGACTTCAGAAGGAGGTCCCAATCAACATAACGAAAAACACCTATGGACAGGTAGAGACTCTGAAGCGAAAGCAAGCACCAACATAGTTCTTAAAGGGCAAATCACAACGCCAGCACCTAGCTATGGGACCGGCGTGTGACAGTGCCCTCCCTTTTAGAAGTGGCCACTGGACACTTAAAGATGACTTTCCGTGGAAACTTAATCTGGAACTT
This sequence comes from Mixophyes fleayi, assembly GCF_038048845.1. NCBI lineage: Eukaryota > Metazoa > Chordata > Amphibia > Anura > Limnodynastidae > Mixophyes > Mixophyes fleayi. The sequence goes on along the minus strand of NC_134406.1, from coordinate 84,274,978 downwards.
GCGTAATAATGCAGGAGCATCAATATCAGAGGCATTTACCCAGGAACGCTCCTCAGGGCCGAAACCCTTCCAATCTACTAAATATTTAATCACTCCTCGAACAATTTTAGAATCCAAAATTTGAGTAATCTCAAAGTCTTCCTTTTGAGAAAGTTCTGGTACTGTTGAAGAAGATGTAGATGAAAAACGATTGATAACTAATGGTTTTAACAGAGAAACATGGAAGGAGTTCGAAATATGAAGTGAGGCTGGCAGTTTTAATTTAAAGGACACTGGGTTGATGACTTTCAAAATTTTATACGGACCGATGAATCGAGGAGCGAACTTCATTGAAGGGACTTTAAGACGAATGTTCCGAGTGGACAACCAAACTTTGTCACCCACTTTCAGAGCAGGTACAGCTCTATGTTTCTTGTCAGCTGCTGATTTATATTGAATAGACCTCTTAAGCTGAGATATAACTTGGTTCCAAGTAGCCGAAAATTTTTGAATGAGTTCTGTAGCTGCAGGAACATGGGTGGGAGGGAGGGGTGAAAACTTTGGCAAACCAGGATGTAAGCCATATACAATAAAGAATGGAGTAGAGGAAGTAGACTCATGAAACAAATTATTATGCGCAAACTCTGCCCACGGCAGAAGATCCATCCAGTTATCCTGGGAAGCAGAAGAGAACATACGAATAAAAGTCTCAAGATCTTGACCCTCCATTTGCATCTTTATCTCACCCAAGCTAAAGTCTGTCATTTTATACTCTACTCCTGCCAACACTCTCTCTTTCAACTAGGCAGCTGTTCGGATCAAAAGTATACTCTAATAATAAGTATATTCCTGCAACCATATGACATAGGCACATAATTGTTTTTAAAGCGATATAACTTTTGTTGGTCATTACATAATTAGCAACATCTAGTTCTATGGCAAACGCTTTGTTTCAATTGAAGGCATAAGATATATTATGCACAGTGGCGTAACACTGGGCCCATAGCAAGTTTTATAGGGCAGCCTAGCCATCCACTCTAGAGGCTCCCGCTCTGCTCTTCTGGCACGGAGGCTGATGCTTGTGCAGTGAAGCTTTGGGGATTTCAGTTTCTGCATTGTCGCCCTCACAGGCTCAGAAGAGCAGAGAGGGTGCTCTGCGAATGGACCAAAATTGCCGAGCCCCACAACAGCTGCTCCGGCACTAGTTTCATCTAGAGATGCTCACTGTCCCCCGTGAAGAGTATTAAAGTAATTTTATCGTTTCCAAATAAGCATTGCATAGGCGATTGTATTGTGTTTCTAACGCACAAAGTGATTTATTTTAGCAGATGTAAATAGTTAACAATTCAATACATTGTCATAATATAAAGAACAGTACAGTACAGCCAATACCAAAAGATAAATACATACCGCTGCTATCGCATGCGCTCGCTGCGCACCCACGGGACCCGGTGGACAGTATATCTGTTAGAATTATTATTATTATCATTTATTTGTTGGGCGCCACAAGGTTTCCGCAGCGCCGTACATAGTACAAACAGTAGACCGTACAGGGTTAAACAGTACAGAACGAAAACACAAAGTACCAATGCTTCAGTAACTCCAGGACAGCCATAAGGAGTAAGGACAGAGCAGAAGAACAGGTATGGAGACACGGGGGAAGAGGGGCCCTGCTCATAAGAGCTTACATCCTAAGGGAGGGTGGACAAATCAGACACTAGAGGGAGCTAGTGATGCCAGGGGAGTGAGGGAATAGCGAGCAGAGTAGATGAGGGGTTAAGTGGACGGTTGATAAGCTTTGAGGAACAGGTGAGTTTTAAGTGCTCGTTTGAAGGAGCACAGATTGGGAGTGAGACGGATGGAACGAGGGAGGTCGTTCCAGTGCAGTGGGGCAGCTCGGGCGAAGTCTTGGATTCTGGAGTGGGAAGTGGTAATTAGAGTGGAGGAGAGGCGACGGTCATTAGCAGAGCGCAGGGACTGATCACAGAATACTGTGATCAGTGAAGACTGAGGGCCATGGGGGTGCAGCTATGATTATATACAGTACAGTGTTACACAGTGAACAATAGAGATGACGTAGCTTGCTTCTATAGGTCCAGACAAGGGTGGTTCCAGGGTAAACAGGTCATAGGCTGATTCAATCTAAGGAATCCAAAGGTGGGGGTCGTCTCTCCAGGGTATGAGCTCCTTTCTTCCCGCCAATGCTCCAGTTACAATTAGCATTTCATAGCCAGCATCATACAAAGGTTTATTCCCTAACATCAATAACTAGAGTATGCAATATGCGATCTCTTCGGCGATGGAACCGGACAGCTGATGATGATTAGGGTTTTAATATGATACTAGGCATGATACCTTTCGTATAACGTGAACCTTGAATATCACTGAAGTGTACATATAATCATTATATATATATATATATATATATATATATATATATATATATATAAACTAATAATAAACCAAATACTATCTGCTCATAAATTATAGTGTAACGGAACCAATATGAGTATAAATAACTAAATGTTGTAATGCGAGTGTGTGCGTGCGTATTTTACCATGCGATCGCACCATGCCACGTGTTACGTGGCGTACGGATCGCAACCGCACGGCAAAACAATATTAACCAATATACTTTCATTCATCCAATTATACGACTTCGACAAGAGGATTTGGTTTTGGATCTGGATTAGCTTCGTGTTTTGGTTTTGCCAAAACCGCCCTCGTGTTTTGGTTTTGTATTTTTTTTAGAAAAATTGCTAAAATCACATAATTTTGCTCTTTTTTTGATCCTAGATTATTATTAACCTCAATAACACTAATTTCAAGTCATTTGCAGTCAATTTTGACCACCTCACAGGTCACATTATTATTTTTTATACACTTTTGGACAAATACTGCAGCGACCTGGTTGGATGCTAAGCAACAGAGCAATGACTGAAACACACGGCAGTTCCTACCACATCTAGGGCACATTGGCACACAGCAGTGGCAGAAAAGAAGTCAGAAGAAAAGCCTGCAATGCCTAGTATTTCAGCAATGACAATTAGCAATGGAGCAATGGAGCTCTTCTCTTTGAGTGTAACCTATATAACACTGTACAATTTGACTGCAAAGTCAGAAGAAAAGCGTGCCAGCACTAGTATTTGTATGTTTCTGCAATGAGAATTACCAACAGAGCTCTCCTGAATGTCACTGTAGACTTTCTTGAACACTGCTACCCCCTCCTCTTTCAATTCTATCTACTTGGCTGACCAACTGCTCTACACTGTGTGCTACACCTTCTGTGTCTCTCAAATGACGCTAGATCGCTGTGGAGGGCGGTATTTATAGATTCCAAAACTCGCAAGATCCAGCGACATCACAATGATGTTTTGCCTCGTTTTCGATTCCGAAAAAGCGTGAAGGTACGCAACATGGCTCGGTACTCGGATCCCGTAAGTTCGGGTGTGTTCGGTTCCCGAGGAACTGAGCCTGAGCATCTCTAGTTTCATCACTGATTAGCAGTATTCACTGATTTGTGTGTGCAATTGCAAGAACATGAATGTTTAAACAGTATTTCCAGATTCTCACAAGAGCAATGCATATGCTGCAGTGCAAATTACCAGCAGATACCCAACACAATACAGGACTACCCTGTAACTTCTCTCTCAGTAAAGAAGAGCTATGTCAGGGATATGGCAGAAGGTAATTGTACCCAACTAGAAGAAAATAAAGAATTTTTTTTATTGTTATAGTTATTATGCATGTATGATGACCATGACAAAATGAAGTGATTTCAAGTTTAAAATAAATGGAGTTTTGAGACCAAGAGCATTGTGTATTTATTGTGTAACGCTCCCTCTGGCATTGTTATTCACACCTCCTGGTGACTTCATTTGTGTGGCCCTGGCAGTATGACCCACTAAAACACACTAAGAACGGTTGCTTAGCAAAATAATGTACAAATAACAAAAGTGACTAAAAGAAAACCTTTCAGTGCTCGGTAAGAAAATAGGTAAAGGCTGCTAACTGCAGGGGGTCTGAATACCCCAATAAAAAATCTGCAAGGAAGAAAAAAAATGTGCAGCAAGCGCTCTAAAACTATAAAAAAAAAAAACAATATAAAGAGATCTGTGGATAATATAAACCAAATTATTAAACAAGTTTTAACATGCACCAAATATGAGCTCATGTATTAAAAAATAAATTAGAATGAACTTATTCACATATCTTCTACAATAACCACATACATATAAATCTATTGAGGACTAGTACAATTAATAATGGGGAACTTGCAGTGCTAAAATTATATCATCAGCTTTCATCCAAAATTAATAGATGTTTCACTATATCACAAGAACTTATTGGAATCACTTCAATAAATTGTAATTCAAAGGGGCTTCCAAACCACTTTGAAAGGTCTTGTTTAAAGCAAACCCTATTAGTAATATAGATAATGAAGCCAATGTTTTGAGGGAAAAATTACCTCAGAATGCGTCTATATGTTAGAGAGACAAAGCATCAGAGTGAGTGAATCCAGAGACATCCTGCTGGGACATGTGTTACCCTCACAGAAGACGGGTGAGTAGGGATGAGAGAACACTAGCAAGTAAATGTCACAGCCCAAAAAAGTGAATAGTCACTCCAGCAGAGGAGTTGGAGTGAAACACTGCTGATAGAAATGCGTACTGTGGCACCAGGTTAGATGTGACTATCCTATACACAAATATCCATGTAACCAGTGTCGGACTGGGGCATGAAGGGCCCACGGGGGGGAATGCAATAATAGGTGCCCATGAAATTGAATGTGCACCACTGCAATGCAGCGGTGTGTCCCTGAATGGACATGGCCAGCCGCTACATAAGAATCACTGACCAGGTCACTTCACCTGAGTGGTTCTTCTTTCTTTCTGACGCAGTGTCATAAGGAAAAAAGAATTACTCAAATGACAAGGACAGTATTTTTTTTTTTCCTTCCAACATATCACGAGACACATAGCAGGGTGGGATGAGAGTAGGACCAGCAAATACAGGATTTTGAGAATGTTTCCATGGCATGACCATCATGCAATAGGCATGGCTCTTATTTTAACCAGTTCAAAAACGGTCCACAACTCTATTCCACCCACTTCAAATATACGGCAAAGCTATGTGCACTACTGTTAGGTGCACAGAGCTCTCCCTTCACGAGCAGAGCAGTGTGAAGCTAGACATACCTCCCAAATGTCCCTACAGTGGGGACAAAGTCCTTACTGAGCAGAACAGTCAACCAAAATCAGGACTGCATCACCAGAATCAAGACAGTTGTGAGACTGTCCTGCTCTCTCCTAACTGTTCTTCCAGATTTCACTACCTGCTACTGTCAGTGTCTTAAGCTCGGTTGCTGCTTTTGTGGATCCTGGAATGTTGGGTCCTTGTTTGGAGAAAGGAATAGGTACATGATATCTGGAAAGTCTAGCAGTGAGTGAATCATTTATGTTTCCCTCCCCTAAACCAACCTCAATGGTAAATCAATAGCACCCATGTTTAATAAATAAGCCTCCATTCCTGCACTCACCCTCAACATTACAGTAATAGTATTTACCTGTAATAAATATAATTATTACTTCCCAACCTGTCCTGACATTATATTAATAGTATTCACGTTTGATAAATTAACCTACCCCCCCCAAACCTCCCCACCCTCTGATATTAAATAATTAGTATTCACATATAATAAATAACCCTCCTTCTCCCAAAAATCTGTACATTGCTTACATACAGTGACACCTTTTTCAGTACAGCCACAATACAGCTTAATTTTGTGGAACATTTCTGATTTTTGGTGTAAATTACATTTTTAAAATAGCCTTTTTTTAAGTTCTTTTCAACTCATAAAAATATATTTATCTATGTAAAGCCAATTAGGGGTTTTATAACAAATGATCTCAGTCAGAGCTTTAGGTCAGGCTTCAAAATCACTTACTCAAAACTAGGTGCCTATTTACTTAAATTACATTTTTATGTAACTGTACAGTACACTAGTTGAATAAAATGATTACAATTAAATGATGTACACCAAGGGTCATTACTTAATTGCATTTACACTTGGCTCCTATGTGTGCTTTAGCGGGAAATCCAGCATTCCACCATAAGGGTGTAATACACCTTGAGTGCAAAATATTCACAGTACACATTTAGAAATGTGAGAGGCATTATATCCATAAATGTACGAGACACCATGCTTCCATAAATATGGGAGACAAATAAATGTAAGAGAAAGTCTGTATGTATGAAAAATCATGAGGCACAGTATGCAAGTAGAAATCTGGGAGCTGGTTTACCTGTGTGTGACTGGATCACTTATAAATAACCTATGGTATAAATTTATTTAAAGGAAATAACGCAGGGTGCTTGTTTATATAATTGTCAATGCACTTATTTTTGATATTGTGTATATTTTGATATAGGAAATCTTTATTTATGAGACCAGGGGAGAAAATTAGTTTTTTTCTGTTTTAACCTTGCCAAAGGAAATTACTTATTTCTGATGTATATATCTGATACAATGAGTCTTTGTTTAGAAAGTCTTTTGTGTATTGTGATGTGGGGAAATGACTTGTTTGGGGTTTGTATCTTTCTTTGGGAATGTGTATTCTGCGACTGTCTAAAGAAAGTATTCATGCCAATTAGACCTTTTGACTTGCTAGTAGATCTCCTGCCTCTGAAATAAGATGCAGAAAATCACTGCAAGGCTTTTAAGATATCACAGATAGGTGTAAATATTGTTAGCTTTGCAATGCATGTAAATATATGTTTTGGTAAACAGGTTACATCCTGATTCTAAAAATAGCCTCTGTTCAAATCTGTATAAAAAGTCCTGTAAACTGAAATGCATCATTCTTATGTTCCATCTGACCTGATCACCTGGTACCTTCAACCAGTGTGATAGCAAATAATCACTTGCTTCAAAGACCTGCTTGAAAACATTTTCAATATTTCTGTACTCCTGTGACCTACAGATTAGACCCTAAATCTAGTCCGTCCTCTGGCTGTTTCTGAGGTTGGACCCAGCTATCCAGTACCACTGCTCTGCCACTACCCAGCAGCTTTGGCCAGTGTGATAGGCCAGGAGGGATCCATCCACAGCACTCTGATCCATAGTAAGCGGTCAGGGGTACTAGTCCAAGTGTACCAGCACAGGAGTACACTAGCAGTGTTACCCAGAAGGAACGTGGTTCTGGGCGCCATAAAGAAGCCCAGTGGTGGCAGCAGGCTCCCCCTACTGCAACAGGAGAGGTGTATTCGGATTAACAATGGGGGACGGTGGCAAAGTAAGCCCAGCCGGTTCCCAGCAACAACAAACAGGGTGGCATAGATGGTCCACCCTGTCACACTGTGCCTAATCCAATGATTAAAGGAGAAATGCGTGAAATGTATTTATTTATTGTATTTATTTTTGTAATAAACCCCATAACACCAAATAGGAAAACTTCCTCTGCTTGTCTCCACACCAGCACAGTAGTACATTACATCGTAATCCTCGACAGCTACATTCCACGCTTCGGTACTATAACAATTTGTCTTAATAGTAGAAGATGCGAGTTTTAAATGTGAAACCATCCAGGAGACCTGTATGTTAATTGATAGCAAGCATCATGCTACTCGCCTGCTGGCTTCTAACTTTTCACTCTGTGATTGGCCCAAAACAGAATGTTACCACACAGCCTCCACAGGTAGTGAGGTCCATCAATGATTTCCCAGATACACCAGTGGGCCATTGCAATATAGAGACACCATCATGCAGCAATACCTGTGTCCACACTTAACAGACATTGTTTAAAAACCCACATCTGCAGGCACCATCTGGTCACTTATGCCCACACCCAAGAGCTAGCCAGGGCAGAGGAAAGTGCAAATAAGAAAGTCCACCTATGTACCCCACGACTACACACACACACACACACACACACACACACACACACACACACACACGACAGGGGGTTACAATTGACATTACCTGGTTTGCAATATGTTGGATGGCCATTGAGGAAATCAAATGTTAGGGTTTGTTGAGCCAATTAGAAATTTATGCCTGGGTTTACAGACACATAGGGGTAGATTTACTAAAACTTTAAAAATGAAAAGTGGAGGATTAGGCACAGAGAGCATACTGAATACATATTATCGATTTTTTTATGTGAACGTCTGAGTTGAGCAGCACAGATGAGCCCAGGAAACCTGCCGGTGAACACAGAAACTGTTGGGAGACTTAGTACTTTTGAAGGAAAAGCTGCAGAAAGAAACACAGCCAAAGGGATAAACACCCTTGTAAAGAGGCTGAGAGCAATGCAGAGGGCCACCAACTGCTAGTCTAATAGGAAGAGCTTCTAGATTACTAGAGATATGTCAGAATCACAGAGGGAACTGACAGTTTATGACTGAGAGCTGCCAAATACAGTGGGGAATTTGCCAGTGTTTGATAGTAAGCTTCCAGTGTCACAGAGCAAGTCCTTATTGCAAGAGAGATGCCACCCTGCTGTCCAGATTGAGTCCAAATCAAGTCTTGCAGATGTCTGCAAGATTTCCTGATTTGTTCTGGTTGTTCCAGGTACCTGCAATTGCTACAAATTCTACTTTGTGACCTAGTGAGGATCCGTCTTGGGACCCTTGGGACTTGCTGTGGCTGGAGTGTAGAGGAAACTGGGAGGCCGGATAAATGTCTTGCTCATAGAGCTTGATCTAATTCCGTATACTGGATGTTAGGAGGAGGAATGCTGGACTGGACTCTGTACCGGAATAAGTGACTTGAATCTGGACCTAAGGGACTGAAACCTGAACGTGGAAACAGGGAGGACGTGAACCTACGACTAGAGACTCAGTACCACCTATACACGACAATTTTCTGTTTGTGACAATTACTTTTTGTGACAAATATAGTACCACAACTGGGACTGGAAAGACTCTGAATTCAGGCAGTGGATATACAGGGGTGGCAGCCTCCTGAACAGAATAAGCCTGGAACTGGCCCTGGACAACTCAGAACTCAGAACCTGGAGTATGCCTGGAACTGGAAGATGGTACCCCAAGACACAGAAATGGCTCCAGAATGTGGATGACTCAGAACAACAACCTACTATCTCATATAGCCAGTAGGAGAGAAAGGAATAGACTGGTGAAAGGAGGATCCCCACAGAAGGTAACAGCTGGAATCTATAATATAAATGTCTAGTGGCATGTGTTAGTCTGTCTGTGTGTGTGTGTGTGTGTGTGTGTGTGTAAAAAATAAAACCAAGCTGCAGCGCCACCTGCTGGGCGGAGTTATACACTGACCTACTAAATTCTTAGTGTGTGTGTGGAAAAAAAAATTCAGAAAGGGCTGAAATTTGGTATACTAAGATGTTTTTAATTTGTTAATTGTTAAAAGTGTTTATAAAGATTTTTAAAAAATATATATATATATTTCTTGAAGGAGAAGTGACAGTTGGGAGTGGTTGGTGGTTGCCGGGGGTGACAGTTGGGAGTGGTTGGTGGTTGCCGGGGGTGACAGTTGGGAGTGGTTGGTGGTTGCCGGGGGTGACAGAGTGAGAGGAGTGTGATACTCAGGACCGCTGAGAGAGATCCCTGTGTCTGGATAGACATCTGGATAGATGTGGCGATGAAAATGAAGGATGAGGTGATGGAGAAGAATGATGAGGTGATGACATGTGGACAAAACCACGTTAAAAAAGGGCGCTTACGTCGGGAAGTAACGCTCTTCCCCCGAGGAGGCCTGGGCTATGGCCCAAATGCATGACAAGAACCTTTTTAACACCTTAAGTAGCTTGATTTGACTAGAATGCATGAGTATTATGCACGGGTTAACTTGTCTGTACATAAGCAGGTAGAATAAAGGTGAATCCACACAAGAAATAAATAAGCAAAGTCTTTATTTCAGCAGGCACAATGAAGCCGAGCTCATTCAGAGGTTTGATAGTAAAAGTCCATATAACAGCAAACACGATGAAGCTGAATTCCCACAAAGGGTTGATGGTTGAAATCTGTATACAGCAGGCAGATTGATGCAGAAAACAAACAGCAAATGTGGAAGTCTGGAACCAGGAACTAGGAAAGTGTTGCACTGGCAATTTGCTGTGTGTAGGAGGAGACTCTTATAGTCTGCAGTGGAAGCCAATTGGTGGAAAAAATCAGGTGTACAGACTCAGCAGGATGTTTAGCAAATGTCTCATCCAAGATGGTTGCCTCCATTACGGTAAACAGAAGTCACACTTGTCCCAGGATAGAATGCTGCCTTCAACCAAAAGGGAGATGCACGGTGATATGGTACCGCCGAGTGGTGTAATCAAGACTAAGACCCTGATTTGTGAAAGTGTCCACAGCAAGTGTGAGTAATCGCAATATATCAGGTGCTGAGCATCTATAGTGGCAGATCTGAGCTAGAGGTCTGGACCTGATCTACTTAGTACTGCCAGGACTACTACTCTCCTCATCTTCTACACATATTTATGGCCAACTGCATTTTTGGGACTACTCCCTTCAGTATGAGTTCATACCAATTGTTTAATTGTGAAATGGAATAGTGTTTTCTACTTCAAAAAGTCTTCCATTACATGCCATTAGTCAGTAAGTAGGTGAGTGTCTCTAGGTCCAGATGTGAATATTACCAAAATTTGGCCTACACCAGGGAGTGAAGTCTTAGAATGCTTTATACTAAACCCAAAGTTACCTTTTATTCAAGGTAACCATTATAATCAATATTATTGTGAACGGATACCATTGTCTTTACTGTTATGCTGATCATTGCACTATGTCATTAATGACTGTCATGCAAATGTGTTTATCTTATTACTCTTTTGCACCAAATTTAGACTATTGTCTTTTGTGTGCAAATTATATTTCACGGCTATAGTCAATTTTGCCACTTTATCTCATCTGAGGCCAAGTTCCAATCGCTTTACTATCCATTGATTTAGTGGCCTTACAGTTGTCATGCCATTTAATACACATGCCAAGTGGCTTTTCCCCTTTTTACCTAATGTGCATGCTTGTGAAAAACAAACCACATTGCTATGCATCTGATCATTTTGTGAAACTGGAATTCTGAGCCCGCTGGTATTCTTTGTACGTTTCTGTAGGTTTATGAGCCATCACCAGTTATTTACTGTGAGTCAGGCAGGGGTTTCCCGAGTCAACCCTTGGTAGATTTTACTAAGAGCTACAAAACTGAAGAGAAAATATGACATGGATGCAGTCATTCCATTGGAGAAAAGGTGAGACCTTGCAAATTATGAAAAAAATTCATCCCCACCTCCAGGTATGCTGACGTACCCAGCAGGCCAGTGGCTACATAAGAAACAGACACAAGGGAGTCCCAGGCAGGTTTAATGTTTATTACAAGCTCCTGTCACTGCTAGAATATTCTTAAATGAGGTAAACAAAACCCTCATCTGACATTCTGCATTGGCTACTGTGTGCAGCTACCTGTAAGTGTTCAACCTCCATAACCTTTGGGGGTCCCTTATCAATATTGGACATGAATTTGGATTCGGGTGAACCAACATCAACAATTAGTGGCACAGCAGGGCCACTCTCGTGCAGTTTCAAGTTACTACTTAGGCCTAATTCATTAAGAAAAGGAAAGTAAAAAAAAAAAGAGTAAATTTGCAACTTTGAAAAACCATGTTGCAATAGAGGGAGAGGTAAATTTAAAATGTGGGGACAGATTTATAGTTGGGGTAGGGCATGTCCTAGATCAACTTTAAATTTTCAGTGTAAAAATAAAGCTATCAAGGATTTGTGTGCTACATGATAAAACATCCAGTATTAACTTATGTGCAAAATAATAAACTAATTTGCACCCTGTGCATTGTAACATGGTTTGTTCAGGAGAAAATGTACTCATTGTTTGCCTTACTTTCCTTAATGAATGAGGCCCCTTGTGTTTCTCGAGATGGAATGCAGATACCCTAGTGCAATCTTTGCCCTAAGTCCATTAAAGTTTCAAAACAACACCGCCTTTTTCTCCACAAAAGTAATACAACAAAGAAAAAATACAGACAGCATTACCATCATACTCACCATTGTACAGCATCATGTGTGATTACCACTTCTAAAATATGTAACACATAAATACTAAATTATATATGAATAACTTAGCAGCTTAAAATCTAGCATGTAGTTATGCACTGATAATTGCACAAAGTAGCAAAATTAGTTTACGCAACCATTGAATTCCACTTCAATACGTACATCTGTAACAACTTTAAAAAGCACAATAAAAAGTGAAGCCACTATTATATAAATACAATGCTTACACCACTTAATTATTTCGAATTAGTTTAGCAAAACAGCAGCGATATGAGGTTTTAACTAGAGATGTTCACTGACCCCGTGTTTTGGTTTTGGTTCTGTATTTTTAAGAAAAATAGCTAAAAAATCACAATTTTGCTCTTTTTTGCTCCTAGATTATTATTAACTTCAATAACACTAATTTCCAGTCAATTTTGACCGCCTCACAGGTCACAATATTATTTTCATCCACTTTCAGACAAAGACTGCAGTGACCTGGCTGGATGCTAAGCGACAGAGCAACGACACAAACACATGGCAGTTCATAGCACATCTAGGAAACAGTAGTGGCAGAAAAGAAAAGTGGTGCAAGATGGAATTGGCCTTGGGTCCTATCACCCACCCTTATGTTAGATATTGAAAAGGACATGTACATTTTGACAAAGCAAGCATTCCAGCGACAAGGAGTACAACTTTTGTGGCTGAAGTGATTGGTTTGTTTGGGTCTCCCACAAAACAAGCTACCAATAGCTTAGCTGCCTTAAGACCAACAGTGCTGTCAATGAACATTATTAAACCATGTCTGCTCGTGCTGCATCTTTAATCTCCTTCTCCTCTCTGGATACCTCCCTCTCATCCCTAAATAACTGCCAAACTAATATAGACAGGAAGAGAAATTACAACTGGAGTGGCATTACATCTGCTTCAGACAGACTGTGACACGGAACATGTAGGCAGCATGGAGTCCGTCATCTTGGAATATGCTGCATTGAACAGAGATTTAAAACAATATATAGATGCAGTTGAGGAGGCCGTACTTAAATTAAAATGTGACCCACCAGATGAGATCCCAGGTTTAAGAGAGCTTGTACACAAGAGATACACTGCGCTTCAGAAGAATAATACAGAGGAGGACCTGAGGCAGGATGATAATTATGTCCAGTTTAAAGAACAGCTAAGAGACCTGAGAAAACAAATGGGTGTGTCACAGGCCCTTGCAGACGAATATTTGGAAGATAAGGACGAGGCGATTGCTGTCACCCAGAGCACTCCTATAACACAGTTGGAGATGGTGAACCCAATGAAAAACAAAGTATGTTGTCACACATACAAGAGAGAAGCAATTGAAAGGATGATTGAAAACAAACTTCAGCACTTATAGCACATGTAGCTAACATTGGCACACAGCGGTTGCTGAAAGGAAAAGTAGTGCAAGGTGGAGTTGTCCTTGGCCTCCTCCCACCCACCCTTATGTTGGATCTTTAAAAAGGACATGCACAGTTTAACAAACCAAGCACTTCAGCGATAAGGAGTGCCACTTTTGTGGCTGAAGGGCTTGCTTTGTTTGGGCCATCTGCAAAACAAGGTAACAATGGGCTTAAAGCAGCTAGGGTAAGAGTGCTGTCAATGAACTCTACAGTGGCAAGATGATGTCATCATCTTCAGCCTCACCCTCACCCTTATTAGTGTGTACATCATCTTAACACAATATTAATTCAACCCCACAGGAAACCACCATTACAGAGGTCTCTAACAAAAATGTCAAAAACAAAAATGTAAAAAAATAAAACTTTTACCTTTTTAAAGAAACAAGCACATCTTTAATAAAGGTGAAACTTTACTGCAGAAAAACATAAAATTGCCAAAATGTAATTTTACCCAAATATTAATAAGCATTCCAGCATCAGCTAGCTTCCTTCTCTAAGCTAGAACCCAGCACCTGCAATCTACATTGTCTTCATCCTCACCCTCATCAGTGTGTATATCATCATCACTCAATACTAATTAATCCTGGCTGAAAGCCACCATTACAGAAGTCTCTGTACTTTGATCTAAGTGCCAGTAAAAGCCTTTCTAGTGTAATTTGTAGTTCATTTTACGACAGAGCTGTCACGATTTTTGGGCAATTCTTTTACACCAGACCAAACGTCAAAATGTTCTGCTGAATTATCTGCATCATCCCTGGGTCTCTTAGAAAAGCTTAGCTTTTTCCTAGCAACAGTAGCCTGAGAAACTGAAGGAGAGGACGCCGTCGTGTCAGGTACCACTTCAGCTGTCAACTTGCTCACCAGAAGCTCATTGCATCTCTTGTGATCTGGGACAGTGGGAAATAAAGAGAAGACATAGCTCTTAAACCTAGGATCAAGCATAGTCACAAAAATGTAGTGATACAATTTCCAGAAGTTGATAACTCTTTGATCCTGGCAAAGCGAATAAAGTACTTGATCTGCAAGTCCGACATACTGTCCAGATATTTTACGGGCCACAAACAGCATCTCCTGCACGTCCCTGTCATTTTTTAAAAAGCTCTGCACCACCAAATTTATTGTGTGAGCAAAACAGGGAATGTTATGGAATTCACCCAGTTGTAATGCTCTCACAATATTGGTGTCCAAGCAGAATAAGCCATGTTGCAATTACATCCCTTACTTTTTGTAACAGATTGTCATCGGTATGCCTCTTAGTGAAGTCGGTGATACACAGAGTAACCTGCCTTTGAAAAATGTGACGTACTTGGGTACATGCCACTGCTGTTCCTGCTGGTGAAGGCAAATCACCAACCCCCAACCTAGTGGCCTGTCAGTCATATAATCTTTAGTTTGCTCAGTTCCGCTGGTCCGCATATCTGTGGTTATGTGTACAGTGGGTAGAATGGCATTTTGTAGCCCATATTTTCTTTTTCCCCATAACAGAGGAGGCACAGTTGGCGGGAGAGCTCTTGCAATCAGTGGCTAATTCACACGGTGCTGTCGCTGATTGGTTGCACGTCCCTACCCCCTTCGAAGCACCCAGGCTCTTGGTCCCATTGTGTGGGGGACCCATCGACCTGCTTTGTGGGGGCACATCCTTGTGAGTCCAGAGGGAGTAGTCATGATGACCCCAGATTTAGCACCGGCCAGTCGTATAGAATGATGTCCAGGGACCAGTGGATAGTGCCTGTGACCATACACTGGTTTTTCTATTAGTCATTAGCTGATTGCGATTGCTCTCACCGCCACCATATTTTTGTAATTAATAAATTGTGACCTGTTTTTTGCCAAAATCAAGTTGTCAGTGTGATTATTATATAGATAAGGTTTTAGTGTGTTAACGGTTAAAGAGGTTTGGTGCAGTGAAGAGGGAAATCAACAGTATGCAGTTTATATACATGATAACCAGTAGATGGCACTAGCTTTGCAGGTATATATTTGGAAGAACTAACTCAAGATACAAGCTGCAGAGGTGAAATGACTATTTACTTGAAGTCAGCATTGTGTCTGTTATTTAGAAATATATTTACTATTTTATTAGTTCATTAAAAACAATAAAAACAGAAAGACACTGTTGATTTAAACGAAGACTCTGAGGAGGTTGTGCCCTATGGACATCAATAATAGATGTTGTGTGATCCAATCCCGGCTGATATGCAAGGCCTCCATCAGATCCATAAAGGAGATAAGATTGTGTGGCAAACAAGTGAGCTTTACTGAAGAGTCAGTCCTGCAGACTCTGCTATCAGGGTGTCGCTGCTGATATCAGTCATTCAAAGATTATATCAGGAGCAGGACTAATGACTTCTCATTATGAAGAAACAAATTGCATACCCCACTTTCTATCCTCCACACAATGGGCCTGATTCAACAAGGCACGTATCTGCTGATTTTGTGCTTATCGTCTGCAAAATCATTCTGTGCATGCCAAGAATCGTCAGAAACGTCTGGGAACACAGCCGTTTCCGTGCGCATGCGAGCACAAAGGCCTCCTACTTCAGCCTACGATTTCAGGGAGTGAACTTGGCAGGGAAGGGGTGGTTTACCAATGTCAATGTACATTAGGGGCATGCCAAACTCAAGCGCATGCAGCCACGTCCAAAGCCACCGCTGGGCATGTCAAAGTTACTTGTTTTACTGCAGTATCTCTTGCACCAGCTAAAGGGCTAAGTCTAAGTCCCGATCAGCAGTGACGACAGTCTCGTATGCATGCTATAGCATGTGTTTACAATCACGAGCAACTGTAAAAATGTATTTTATGTACAGTAGACATTAACAACATTCTAATAAATACATTTTTAACTGTTTTATCATTAATGCCTATATTATTACCAGGTGACATTAATTCAATATCTTTTTTATTATCCTGTGTGTTCTTTTGCGAATTTATAATCCACATAGGTATTGGACATATCCTGCAGCGTCTTGTGCAGTAGATCACAGCAGCCCTACACCTGAATTCAACAGCGCATGTATCTTGAGATCATGCCATGCTGAATTTGTGAGTACACAAAGCCTAAATACGTGCGTATAATACTGAACATGGGTTGCACTCAGAATACGTGCCTTGCTGAATCATGCTCAATATGTATAAGCACTCTTGTTGTAATGCTAAAATTAATAAATTGTGAACATTCCCAAATCCCCATGACCCATTCACACAGGTCACCTATGCAAGATACAGTATGTCTGCCTGTCTGACTCTAGTCCTTTAGACATATAGACATATGTTATGTACTCTCATCTGCATGGCAATTTACTAGTGTACTTAAAGGCTTCACAAGAGAGGCAGAACATTACAAATGTAAACACTCCCTCTAGTACTCAATAACCTTACAGAAAAGCATACCCTGGAACATTATAAAATAATAGCAGAGCAGAAAACTTCGCTGCATAATTTTGTGAAATATACATAATCCAAGAATAAGAGTAATCCAATAGGACTGCATAAATATTTAGTAATGAGGGACAACATAACCAAAGAGTTAACCCAACTTTCCCCACGATGGTCCCTAGGAAGCCCAGGGCCATCAGACATAGGGGCATATTCAATTAGCCGCAGAGTGCCTTTGTGACCGGTCCATAGGCACTCTACGTCATACTTGCCAACTCTCCCGGGTCAGTTTCCCGGGCGAGCTGGCATTTCTCCCGCATCCTGGATTTCACAGAGATTCACGCCATTTTGGAGGGCGGGAGGGGGCGGGGTATGGCCAATTGCATCATTTTGGCCCTGCCTCCACGTCAAAAATTATGGTTTTGTGGGGGCGGGGTCAAAATGGCGCAATTGGCCCCGCCCCCTCCCACCCTCCAGTTGCGCCCCCTCTCCGGGAGTTGGCAAGTATGCTCTACGTTGATGCAACATTGCGGAAGTTTCTCCCCTCCGTCATTTTACATCGCTCTGGGGTGCCTTCAGAACAGTCGCGAAGGCACTCCGCAGCTAATTGAATATGCCCCATAGCTCTAATAAAGAAAACATATCAAGTACAAGGTCTCCGTGAAAGGATGATTTGTACCAAACAAGGTGAATACCAAGTTTTCATCTCACTTGAAATGACAGACCACAAACCACAGGAATAAGGTAATTCATGTGCCCAATTATAAGGGGATAAGATGACAAGCCAAAGGGGTATATTTACTAAACTGTGGGTTTGAAAATATGGAGCTGTTGCCTATAGCAACCAATCAGTTTCTATAGTTATAATTTCAGATCAGATTCTATTCTTATAATTTACTTAGTACATTCTACAAAATGACAGCTATAATCTAATTGGTTGAAATAGGTAACATCTGCACTTTTTCAAACCCACAGTTTAGTAAATATTCCTCAGAGGGGGGAATTCAATTGGCCGCGTTACATGAAAAAGTAACGCGGCCTGCGCACTATTACTGTTGTTACGGTAATAGTGCGCGTAAATACCATTACCAATACCAAGCTGGGTTAATATTACTGGAATAACGGTAATAGTTTTTACATGGCGAGACTTCGGGGAGAATTAAATTCCCCCCACAGTCTCTAGAAATGTGCTTTCTAAAGTAAAGTTGTAGATAAAAAAAAGCAAACTTTTTTTTCCATTTGAGCTTCACTAGGAAGAATATTATTGTGTTCAATATTTGTATGTTTGTTCAGGATTTCCCCAGTGAAATACCACATATTTTATTAGATGGGTGATCTGATTTTGTGGGATTGGTATACTCATCTTGTAGTGATGTTAGGCTTCTGAAAAATTAAATATGTTCTAACCTCCAGCCTCTTTTACTACTGTAAAAGGCAAACATGTTACTTGTTTATTTTAGTTGCAAACAGCATGTGTGACATAGACACCATTAATGACACAAAAACAATCATAGATCTTTTTACCAACAAAAGTCCACAAACTACTGCATTAAACTAAACTGACAGCTCAGTATTGCAATAAAAAATATGTTTATATTCTCCATGTAGTCAATGTGAATGACCAGTTGCAGTTTTCAGCTTACAGAGCAACTGTTTACAACCTCTTGAACATTTACCTGTGTACACCTTGAAGGTAAAGGAGGAAGCAAGGCTGGAGGACACGCCTTGTGCAATGTGTATCTGGGAGTGTACAAGTCTATACTTGACACCCATTTCCTGTAAACTGTGAGCTGGGTTCTGCTGAAAGGTGAAGACAGGGAGGAAAACATATCTTATTGATCTGTTAATGTGAAACCTTAAGGGAGCATGCTCATAAAATGAAAACTCCAGGAAAAGGTGGAAATTAGTGGTTTGTGCATGGGATAGAAAGAGGAGACTTACAGCTGGACTGTTTGATGTGGGCCGTGGTCTGGGCCATAGATACGCAGCAAGGATGCTCCTGGGAATTCTGCTCTGCTTTCTGCTTCCATATCTGACAGGTAAGAATCTGCATTTATATTACATGTACTCCATTGAAGACTTGGCTCTGCTTGTTTAAATGTTTTGTGGCTGCTAATTAAACTAAAATGCAGCTGTGGCACCTTAGGTCTCCAGTGGATAAGGGCTGAGCTCAGTATACACAATGAGATTATTAGGGTTAGGTGAGAGTGTTGGCCATTCCTCACGTGAAACAGAGGTGGCATTGGTGAGGCCCCTCTCTCACCTCATAGCCTGCAACATGCCGGTCACAGGCTCTTGTGCAATATTTTATTGCAAAAGGAGCGTAGGAGACGTGCCACCTGAACTCATTTCGCAGTCACTTAGTAATTTACAGTGTGAGTGGAACAGGGATATGAGTTATAGGAAGTACTCTTTCACTCCTGCCTCTACTCATCTAACCTTGTCAGTCACCATGATAGGTCCTGCAGTGAGTGGCCGTTACGTGGGTGACAGCCATCATGTGTAACCATACAATAGAGTAACCTTTGCAGTATTTTACAAACTTTCACCATTTCTAAAAAAATATATGTCCTAACTTATGTATCGGAGAATAATGCTCAGAATCGGGTATGGGTGAAAACCAGAATGCTGGATTGAGGCAGCACCCTCTGCTGCTTGGTGTCTTCAGTGAAGCTTGCCGTATATTCTCTCCCTGTATAGTGCATTCTGTTCTGTTACACAGATATGGTCACTGTAATGTGTTTAGTTATAATATGTGGCACAACTATTCCACATTATTTATATATATATATATATAATTGTAGCTATATGTTATCGCTATCCATTTTGTCTGCCGGAATAGATTTCTGAGTACCTTAACCATCTGTTCCGGCTGCCGGAATGGGGCTCTGAGTACATTAGCCATTCATTCTCTCTGCCGGAATGGAGGTCTGAGCTACTTAACCATACATTATGGGCGGAGGAAGGGTGACAGAATGGATATCTCAGTACCCTAGCCATCCATTCCGGCTACCGGAATGGGGCTCATAGGACCTTAACCATTTTAAGATCCTCAGAGCCCCATTCCGGAAGCCGGAATGTATGGTTAGGGCACTCTGTGCCCCATTCCCGAAGCCGGAATGTATGGTTAGGGCACTCTGTGCCCCATTCCCGAAGCCGGAATGTATGGTTAGGGCACTCTGTGCCCCATTCCCGAAGCCGGAATGTATGGTTAGGGCACTCTGTGCCCCATTCCGGAAGCCGGAATGTATGGTTAGGGCACTCTGTGCCCCATTCCGGAAGCCGGAATGCATGGTTAGGGCACTCTGTGCCCCATTCCCGAAGCCGGAATGTATGGTTAGGGCACTCTGTGCCCCATTCCGGAGCATAGGGAGCGGAATCAGTGGCGCTATATAAATAAATGATGATGATAGGGTACATAATTGCGAATGAGAGAATGCCGGCACTTAACCTGCTGACATGAAAATATTGGCAGGCTAAATGCCGACACTTACATTATGCAATGTGAATTACCTAAAAATGTACAAAGAAAAGGAAGGGGCCTCTATCTGTCGCACAAGTGGAGAGAGCAAGAGCCCAAAAGTTTAATGATACAGACAATATTGCATAATCATTTCTAACGGGTGCTACCTACGCAGTAAGGTATATAGTATAAACAACAAAAGAAGCACTGCTATCTCGAGAGCAGCAGTGCACCTACTTTATTCCTTCTTTTGCTGTTTATACTTACATTATGCAGACAGGTTTACAATGTCATCAGTGCGATTGGCAACATTGACAATGTCGCCAATCACAACGCCGACATTAAAAGAACAGTGTCGCCGGGTCCGGGTTATAGCCGCCGGATCCGGCAGCATTGTTATTTTAATGTATGCATTGTGATTGGCGACATTGTCAATGTCGCCAATCCCACTGACCATATTGTAAGTGTCGGCATGTAGCCTGCCGACATGTCGGGAGCTTAAGTGGCGGCATTCTCTCATTCACAATTTTGACTGTCGCCAAACTGATTGTGTAATCTGTTCTGCTACAGACTGTAGCAGAGCAGACTGCACTATACAGGGAGAGAATATATAGCAAGAACACCAAGCAGCAGAGGGCGCTGTAGAAAGCTGACTCATTTTGGCATTCTGGCAGTTCCGGCTTTTACCTAATCCGATTTATATTTGTCTGCTGACAGGAAACAGCATATATATATATAATCTGTCATAAACAGTGAATGATAGGTTTTGTAAACATTAAATATTTTCTTTGTTTGCAAGCTCTCTTTGGGGTTTATTTATGACCCCAGTGCCATAGACATCAATTTATATTGCTGCGTATTGTGGTGGCATTTAAAGAAGCACCGCTGCAATTTACTATGCCAGGGCTGCTCTGGAGCATCGATGTTGACCCTATCCACAACAAAGGGGTATATTTAAGAAAGCACGGTAGTGCACTATCGTGCACTTACCGTGTAAATTAGGCCAGGATGTGCTCTCCGCAAATTTATTAAAGGTGCTTCGCAGCAGATATCATTGATATCTGCTGCTTTGCACTCCTGATCGTTTTTGCGAGCAGTCACCATTCAACAGAATGGTGACTGCTCCTGGCCGCAATCTAACAAGTCCCGAAAAAATATTTTTTTCAGGAACTTGTTGTGTTAATGTACGCAGCTGAAGCTGGCGTACATCATAGGAATTACTTGTAAAACTTGTGTTCTTCGGTATGTCCAGCTCTGCTCCGGAGAGCAGAGCTGGACAGCGCATGCGCAGGGAGTGATCTTGTGATCCCTCCCTGTCACAGCCTCAAGTTCTCCGGTCGGCACATGCGCAGTAGCATGAAGAAGATAAAGTAAGCCGAAGAGGAGGAGATCCGGAGCCAGCGCGACCGAAGAGGCAGTGGTGAGTATGTTTTTTTTTTTTATCACAGAAACAGCAGTTTTTCGGAACTGCTGTCTCTGGGATCCATTTTTAATAAATTTGAGAAATACATCAATCCTTATCCATGCGATAAGGATTGATAAGTATTTCTCGTTTTGTCCGATAAATGATAAATGTGCCCCAAAGTGTTTTCACTCTTGACCGCAGCCTTATGCTGCCGGCGAATGGAGACCATACTAGGGCACTTTCCCTGTGAGGCATCGGATCCCATTGAAAAAAACCCAAACAGTAATGGCATCCTGAGATGGGATTACTTTTTACGCTTTCCACAGTTTAGTAGATTAACTAATGCTCCTGTCCCCATACAGCGGTAAGCTCTGAGAAATCTAACAAAAAGCGGTGAAAGAACCTTTCGACTGTGCATGCGCTGGCATTTTCATTCTTCACATCTTCTTAAAAAGACCCCCTTGTGATGTTCGGGACAGCATTGTGGAGCTAATCATTCAATTCCCTTCTCGTTATTGAGCAGCACATCCACACATAAATGGAGGATGGTACTTCACTATGGGTCGGTTTAAATGCCATCTTTTTATATTTTTTTTTAAGCTGGATAGTAAATTAGTGTTCGCCCGGGAACGCCCAAACAGTTTGCATAAGAGCAAGAACCTCACCCGATATGATTCATAGTTTGGCAGAATGCATAGGATTACACTTCTTTTATATTGTAAATTTAAAATAAACTATTGGGTAAATATACTCGCTTAGTTTATTTTGCTCTGTTTTCTGGCCATTGTTGAGATTAGTTACTTTCCTATAGCTATGTGCTTCCTCTAATGTCTGGGTACCCTACTATTTTACCACATACTCATAACAGTGGCATACGTTGTAAAAATAAGTGATGCATTTTCTCTTATGTGTACTAACATATCATTGTTTTAGTTTTATAAAAACACCTAGCATCATACTTTTACTTTAATATACTTTTACTCTGAACTGGATGGAAGTAAGTGGTCTACTAATCAATATTGGGCGATATGGAAGATTTTCTATTGCTTCTTATATTGGAGAGAAAATCTTCTTGTACAGAATTTAAGAAGAAAATGTAACCGGGGCAGCTGAACGATGCCTAGCTGTTCGGCGATACTGAATGGCAAAGGTAAGCGGACTCTTACTGCTTCACCAGCCAGTCTGTAGTCAACCTGCACATGCCTGAGCCAACTTCAAAGAATCTTGAAAGCAGTAATGATTTATTGCTCTTAAAGGGTTCTTATTAGGACCCTTCCACACCAGTTGTTCATCAAGAAGTACAGATGGAACAAACCTTTACATGAACCGTATGGCTCTTTTTTTCTTTTTTCTTTTTTTCTTTTTTTTACAGCTTTAGTACACAACCGGCAAGGAGCTAATCCAGCCTCATTCCCCTTTAACCAATGCGCTGCTAGTGGCAGGGGGGGTGGTGTCCACGAGCTGTCAGGTAGAGGGAGAATCAGCCTCATTATCAACTATGGTGCCACTGAGATTATGGCAGGAGATTTATTCTTTAAAACTCCTGCTTAAAATACTTCCATAGGATTTGCTCTGGGGTCTGGCTCCCTGCTCAAGCTGAAATATTCTCCAGACGATGGATAGCTAGGTTCCATGTCAGCTACTCCTGGAGCCCTTTGAGCTCCAGTATGCTCCTTTGCTGGCTGGGTCTCCCAGCATGCCCAGCGTCTCCTGTATTAATTTTATTGTACAGTGGCTGCCAGTGGGGGACTACTATGGAGCAGCTATCTGGATTCCTGGGCTGCTCCTGCAGTCCCCTATGGGACAACTAAAGATTGGACACAGCCCTGGCACCACAGCGCTCTGGTATCTACTGACAGGAACCAGAGCAAAGGCAAAAAACCGCCAGGGGAGTATTGATCCCTATTGGACCACCAGGGTTATTTTATATAAATTAAAATGTATAATACGTTTGGGAAATGGCAAAGTTCTACATGTATACTCACGATGCGCCGGTACTTAACCCTTTTGGCGCTGCGTGCCTTTACTAACCAGTGCAACACATTAATGAATGCATTAATTTAATACATACATAGGGTACCCAGCCACACTTACCCTGTGTTTCACACCTAAATTGCTTTGACATGGCTTATTTTGTCTTCATTTTGCAACCATGTTTAGGTGCTATACTCTAGCAGCTCACGAATACCTATGTGTACCTACTTTTAAACTGAGCATATGCAGTGATGCACATTTCTGAAATGTTGAGCAGGTTTGAGTAATTGAGTTATTTTTAAGAAAATTCATCTACTCATGCACAACTGTTTCATATAGATGCAAAGTAGATGTGTCTAACATGCATCTATATGAAAAATATTGTAGATGCTGTAGTGCCATATGTTGCGTTTGTACTCCTGGATCTGTACATGTTATACATGGAACATAACGCACCACAGCAGCCTATCACCAGTTAATACCGTTTCCTATACTAAACATAGATTACTGCACCAAACAAACACAACACTGCCATGGGACATGTTCTCAATATAATCCTATTACACTCTATACATATGTAGGACATTACACCTACTAAACACAAAAATAGACATTACACCTACTAAACAGAAAAATAGAAACATTATAAAGTACATAAAGTGGAGGGGGATAACCAAAGGGAGGTGCTCATGTATTAGGTATGGTCCTCTGAAAACCTGTTGGTTTGCCCTTCTGAAGTGCCCTCCCAGTTGGCCCCGTATCACAACTAAATAAACTTTTGGGACCAGGGTTTAGTTTGATATTAAAAACTGAATTTCCATTTTTGGGTGGAATTATCCTTTTAACCATTTAAAAACGATGATAATGACTGTTCATGTCTAGACCAATTTGAATGTTTTCTCAATGTTTTGGTGTCACTGAGTGTCAGAGCAGTTCGGATAAATGTGAACAAAGGGACATAAGGACACAGGAAAATGTCATATCATATTTCCTCAAATACCATACTTACAGGAGTCATGTTTGATATGCAAATGAAGGGAAACATATGACCTGTTGTGTGGAGGTAAAATCATCTTTGTAGGATATTCTGGTGAGAAGCTAATCCTGTGTAAAAAAAAAAAAATTGATTTGAAAGGTGTTTGAACAGAGGTCATAAACAACTAATTTCCAATTACACAGACTTTCAATGTCTGACATCACAGAATAAGAGTGGCTGTGGGTACCTGCAGCATGTTTAAAATTGTCCTGTCACTATAAAAATGTGACACTTTTGGGCAGTCAAATTCTCATTGAGATGTGGCCCTTTTATTTCTTCTTCTCCAATCAAGAAATTTTTACCATTAACTATTGTGTTGTATTATAGCTTTGTATGTAATTTTGTTAGTTGTTTTTATATTAAACATTGTAGATTCATTTTCCATATTAAATTGCACTTAAAAAGTTCAAGTCTCTGTGTTCTAAAACCAAGCCAAGTCTGACACGTGAATTTGTAAGAAAGCTACATAGTTGAAACATAGGAGGTCATTTGATTTATGATAATTGCTGAAAGTAAATTGTGATAGATTAGTTTAAAGGAGAACCAAAAGTTTCCTAATTAAGAGTGTCAACTCTTCACAAAACCCCTTGGTGATGGCAGAATTGGTAAGGCAAAGTTAGGCTAGGTACACACTGGAGCTTCTTCGTCCAATCATCGTGCAAAATAGCCGACATACGACCGTACGTTCGGATGTCGGCATAGTGTGTATAATTACACGATGGTTGAAAGTCGCCCCAAAGTGCTGATTGTCAGTTCATTTGGTTGGTCGTACTGTTTCATAATCTTGTTCCAATCACCTTACGATCATGTAATGTGTATAAATTTCCGATCAATCCACGACCAACTGCCTATAGTTCCTCGAGCTGCGACTGCTTTGGGGCATGTGTATGTAAATTGTTGATGTCTGTACATCTCCCACGTGGTGCAGTGCCCGCACGTCAATCAATTGGTAATTAGGTGCTTCTAACATTAAAGCAATAGTAGCTGTGTATTGCATTGATGTGTATAGTTTGTTTGTACAGTATACAAGAAAATCCTAGAAATCCATGTCAACACTGTAACATTTCTCCTTCACTTTTACTGAAATACCGACATCACAGTAGAATGGTATAATGCCTTACTATATAGAGTGCAGGACATCCTAGCAGGGGCAATGTGGTATCCTATTGCAAACAGAGAGCCACAGGGCATAGCATTACAGAGCTATTACAGCTTTGCAGGT
This sequence comes from Mixophyes fleayi, assembly GCF_038048845.1. Taxonomy (NCBI): domain Eukaryota; kingdom Metazoa; phylum Chordata; class Amphibia; order Anura; family Limnodynastidae; genus Mixophyes; species Mixophyes fleayi. The sequence continues at coordinate 84,249,066 of NC_134406.1, read as the reverse complement.
TAGTTTGGGCAGAAAAACACACCAGCTTGAACTATGCAAAATATGATACAAGGATGTAGGGCAACAGGATGGATATAGATTGCACTGATAGGTGCAGAAATACAGTGAGTGGATACACCACTAGCACAATCTTGTGAAAGAAAACAAGCAAATCACATGCAAATGTCTTATTCATACTTACCTACTTTCTCATTGGTCTTCCCGGGAAAGGGGCGTGACTGGAGGGGCGGGGCGCATCATTTTGGCCCCGCCCCCAGGGACACAAATGGCATTTTGCTGCGGGGGGCGGGGCCAAAATGACGCAATTCACAGCGAATTGCGTCATTTTGGGGTGCCAGCAGCGGGATGCAGGAAATTTGCCAGGTCTCCCGGGAGTCCGTGAGACTGACCCGAATTTAAGGAGTCTCCCGGACACTCTGGGAGAGTTGGCAAGTATGGTCTTATTATTCTGTACTGCCACAGTACATGCTTATTGCAGATATGATTTGGGTGATTCTGTATATGTTTATAGAGTGTGGGCTCCATGCTGTCCGTGCAGTTTTGGAAATCCTGCACTCACCCGTTATTGCAGCATTTCTTATTCTGATGTTATCTAGGAGTAATTTAACAGTAATTGTCATGCTTTTAGGCATTGACCGGAAAGACCTGCATGGAGAAGTCAATGTTGATTTAAAGAATTATTTTTGGCTAAAATTGCCCTCTAAGTTCTAATGAGTATCAAAATGTCATATATCCTGTATCATCATCATCTTTGCCCATAGTAACAGTATTTCCGGATACTGTGACTGTATGTGGTAATGCCCTCGGCTATTTGATCCTCTTGCTCATTAGTGTTCAGATGAAAATTCCTCAGTAACAAGTCATTGCCTGAATTGTTCAGAAATTATTCAGAATTTTCTATACGAACAATATAGAAATGGTTCCAACTTATCAGTAAAGATTTTAATTTTATATACTGGACATTAAAGTATTAAGTATTCCAAATAAATATGATACTGCATAAAACACAAACTAGAGATTACTGCTCAGAAGAGCTTACAATCTATATAAAACCTCAAAAAAGATGCTCAAAATTAAACCAGAAAAAGGTTTTAAGGGGCTCAAACAAGTAATCCCCAATAAGTGTCGGGAGCAAAACACACCCATATAAATAAAAAACAAATATATTTTTTTAAAGAAACACAGTGCAGTACCAACACAAATTGTACTATATTTTTGTTTTTCAGAAGACATTAAGTTTTCAGAAAATAGTACTACTGGTATTAGTTTGCTAATGCCTCCTGTCACAGCAATAACAATTCTACCCAATATGGGGGAAAAAGTTGTTTTTTTAATAAAAATGCAAGAAAGTGAAGTAAAAGCAAATGTGTGTTTTGTTGGGGTTTTTTTTTGTAAGCACCACTACTAAGAAATACTTTCTTTGACATCAATCCACCTTTCCAAAGCAACAAAAAGCAGGATTCTACAGATAGGTTTTTATACGAAGATCTGCACTTCATGAGCATCAATTGAGGGTACCCCTGAGTTAATTGAAACCACTTTGAACCCTTTTTCAAACAAGGGTGCCTGTGAGTCTTTAGTTCCCAGCTTGGGAGAGATCTGCATTACAATACCCCATCCTGGGCTGCTTGTTTTATGTAGTGTGGGCTGGTATCCGTGCCGTAACTATACATTTTGGTGCCCTGGGCGAGACAGGGCACCGGCGCCCCCCATCTAAGGAGGGGGGTGGGGTGGTTGGGTAGGAGGACAGAAAGAGTGAGACATTTTAACTTACCAGCGTTTGATGCTTCAGCAGTTTGCGTTCCAAATTCCGAACTACCTGTCAGTGGAACGCACATGCATTCCACGGAGGAACTTAACGGCTGAAGCATCAAACTCTGGCAAGTTAAAATCGCTCTCTCTCTCTCCAGCCCTTAAGCGGAACTTAAGGGCTGAAAGCAGGTAGCGGGCGGCTGCTGCGCCCCCTTGGCTTTGCGCCCTGGGCGACAGCACCGCCCGTACCACCCTTGTTATGGCACTGGCTGGTATTGTCTGGTAATCACATGTGATCACCAAACAATAATTATTGAAAGGCCGTATAATTTGAACGGGGGGATACCACTCTTTCAAATGAGGGTACCTCTGCTTTACTTTTTTTTTTGTAAGGTAAAAATGTGGGAGATCTGGCCCTTCCTCCCCAGACCCTGGACTTAATTATTTATGTCGTGTAGGGGGAAATTGTCTAGTGACCAACCATGATCACCAGAGAATAACTATTAAGGGGGCAACTAATATGAAAGTGGGGACCCCCTCCTCACCCTGTCCTCTGACTCTTCGTTATTTTTCCGTAGGCAGTGGATGAGATGGTGGGGCTTAATGATGTCATTAAGTAATGGTGCAATGATATCATTGAGTCTCTTTCACCACCGAAGGGAATTAGCGAAGTCCCACTTGTCCTTAGCACTAATGGTGTTAAAACTTATTGCCATAAGGAGTGAAAACATGCAATGGTATTCACGGCAAAACCGTTATTGGTTAAATATTTTCAAAGTCATAAATCTTGCAATCCTTTACCAAAATCTGAGAAAAACAAAGGAATTGATCCAATCAGCATGAAATCCCAAAAGTTTTTTTGTATAGTTCCATATTTAGTACTCAGTTAAACCAAATCCACCACATTGTCAGTAATCGTATCCTGTTTTCATGAAAAGTGTACCATTCACAAATAAAGTCCCAAATGTCCTTAACTTTTTTGGGGGGCATAAATAGCTGCACAGTGCTTCAGGTTTACTATGAACTGCTGTCTCAGTTTCTCATAGGTAACGTCTGTAATATGTTAATTTAGGCAGAGCAACTTCACAGACATTAGTGGCCAGCCAGTATAGCATGTTATTTACAGTCTCTCATAGTAACAGAGTATTCTTTTAGAATGTTACACAGCAACGTTGTTATCATAGCCAGAGCCGGATTTACACCTCATGGGGTCCTGGGCAAGATATTGGTTTGGGCCCCCCCCCCCCAGCCCCGCACACCCCCCACATGCCCCCCTGCCTCCCTGAAACAATCCATAGCACTATATTTTTTTTAACACAGCATATACTCCTATAGTTAAGTAGAAGGGTAAGCTATGTGCCGCCGCACATCACGCTGCTCCTCCTGCATCACCATGCGGCCCCTCATTACTGTCCCTCTCATCACACATGCCCCCTGTGCCCTGCATCTTCCATCACACATGCCCCCTGTGCCCTGCATCTTCCATCACACATGCCCCCTGTGCCCTGCATCTTCCATTACACATGCCCCCTGTGCCCTGCATCTTCCATCACACATGCCCCCTGTGCCCTGCATCTTCCATCATAATACATGCCCCCTGTAGTAATATGGTAGACTATTAGCGCTCAAAATTGTCTTATAACGAAAATAATTAGTTGTAATGCAATTAGGTAAGAATATGTAGAGAAGATGGGTGATAACGTTGGAATGACAGCATGGGGGTTAAAACAAAAAACATTTAATGTTTACATACAAATAATACAAATGAATGTCCACAATTGCCATATGAATGGAAGTCTGACACTGCAATTGTTACAATAGTAATTGGTCAAACAGCCATGGTCTGCGAGTTCCAAGTAAAGGGAAACAGTGGAGGCTGCTAGAGAGAGCTCTGTTGGAAAGATGGTATATCCTTATTACAGTCCAACCAGGTCAAGGGAACATAGTATGGGGCAATGAGGTCCAATTAGAGAACAGTCATAGACCAACCTCATACAGTCCAGCAGTCAAATGGAGTCATACATTCTGACACCATCCGGAAGTGACGTGCGTTCCACTGTGGAACGCACGCCGTCTCTCTCCCGCGAATCGGCATTGTACCATCACTGAGGACCTGCTTCGTGAGCGCGATTAGCGCTGTTCATCGTAACGGGGAACCCTGCATCTTGTCACGAGTCGGGGAAGGGGCCGAAATTTTTTTTTTTCTGTTTTGTCCCCCCCCCCCCCATCTGGGCCCCCAGAGAGCCGCTAGGCCCTAGGCAGGTGCCTAAGTTGCCTAGCGGGAAATCCGGCCCTGATCATAGCAGATTTTCAGTCAGCAAGCATCTGTGTATCCTCACCAAGATTATCAGTGTCTCCAGTTTAGCGTGCAGCCCCAAGCCAATAATCGTCCTTCAGCTGTGAAGGACTGACATCTGCCTATGATGTGCCTACAAGTAATACAGGTAGCTTTGTTACTTTTAAAACAACCTATTGGTAATTGACACGTTCCACAGAGGAGTCTGAAGGAGTCACTCTGTATCCTTGTATGAATGCCTTTAAAACAAAACTAGGTACTCATTTGGTTTTGAGTCTCCGCCCTCTTAAAAATGACAGTTATATCTTGTAGAGAATATCTCAAGGTTTCGTCATATCAATTAAATGCATAGTTTTTATTTATAATTTGTTTAACCTTATGGTATTGGGGAAAAAAAATCTTGAGATAAATTCAATGTAATGATATGTGCATGTGTCACCTAGCTTGCCAGCTCACACATTCAAGGTGTAACTGGAAGCCTAGAATTGGGCTTTCAATATGTGTATGTATATGTAATATATACAGTGTGTGTGTATATATGTATATATATATATATATATATATATATATATATAATAATGATGATGATGATAAATATATGTATGTGTGTGCTGAATGCTGCATTTAACAAAATTAAAGGAAAAATGAACTTACAATAATTATTAGTCATTGTCACAGGTGGAAATAATAAAATAGCCTTGAATTATATTGAGATTATTTTCTCATAGTTTCACACATAACCACCAGGTGATTAGTCACAGTAAAGCCTATAATTTCAAAGTGAAATTGTAACCAATGTTTCATGCGTTTGAACTGGTTTTACTCTTTTGTTTTGTAACGTCTATTTGAAAATTGGAAAATTAAAAATATATATAAAACAAAACATAATTCCAATTACATTTCAAATAAATGATAGCACTAGTATAGGTCCAGCAATTGTGGCCATGCCTCTCAGTAGGGTCTTTGTGACATGGCAGATCTTAAGCTATTATGTGGAAAGGTAAAAATGCAGTAGGTTGTGTCAAATATCTCTTACCCTGTTCTCTGAAATATTTTTAGCCAATTATTGCCGTGGCCACACATCCATTGATAGTAGTTCTTACACCCGATTTTGTGGTCAGATGGTAAGACTAACAGCCAGAAGTGTAACTACATATGTCTGGGCCACATAGCAGAATTGTGATTGGCTCTCTACACACCATATTAAAGTCGTTGGGAGTGGGACCACATGCTGTGATATCCGGTCAATTGCCCAGTATCATTGAAATGTGAAGACATTTGTTATGCACCACTGTGTTAAGGTCCTGCTACAGTATCTCCATGGATATGAGGTCTAGACTTTGATTTTGCCTTTTCAAAACCATGATTGTTTTCTTTACCAGAAATTCAGTTGTAGATTTGCTGGTGTGTCTAGCATCATTCTCCTGTTTCATGATCCAGTTTCGCCAAGCTTCAGCTGTTCAATACATGTCCTCAGATTTTCTGGTATAATTTTCTGGTACGAAGAAGAGTTAATGGTGGACCTGATAATTGCGAGGTGTCCAGGTCCTGTGACTGCAAAATAAGCACACATCATCACCCCTCCCCCATTGTGCTTGATGGTTGGTATAAGTTTCTTCTGGTGATACGCTGTGTTTGGTCTTCATGTACAGCACCATATTTGACTTAACCTAAATGGGTCCACATTCTCGTTGGTCCAATGGACATTGTTCCAGACATCTTGTGTCTTGTTCCAACTTTGCACATCTAAGCCATAAGACAATGTGTTGTTTTTCTTTTTGTTGATAAGGGGCTGTCTCCTGGCTACCCTTACATGACAGCCATACTTGTTTAGTCTTTTTTGAAGGTAGAGTTGTAAACTTTTACATTTACAGTGTTGACAGAGTCCTGTAGAGCTCTGGATGTACCTTATAGGTTCTTTGCAATTTTTAGGGGGCATCATACTGTTGGATCTTTGAATACATTTGCTGGTGTCACACGCCGGGCGATCGGACTGCACAACTGATTCCCGGCGCTCTTATCTGGTCCCGCCGACTGCTCACTCTGTCCCGACCACCGCCATCTTATGCGCAGACCCGATCTATTCATTGCCTCTGCTCCACTCCCATTGGCTAATGTTTTTGGCTCCAAACTTTAAAAAGAACAGCCACCAAACATCAAGAGGAGGTGCCTTTTGGTTACCTCCAAGGTGCTAGACATGGCTCCTTTTCTCCTGCTGACTACAGAGCTGACACTCCATAGTTTACCTGCCGCCATTCCAGTGGTACCTGATGTCCGCAAAGCTGACTCTCTACATAATATTTCACTGTCATTCCAGTGGTAATCTGTTGTCCACAGTGCTGACTCTCTACAGAACATTTCAGTCACTTTAGTGATAACCTGCAGATCGCAGAGCCAATTCTTCACTGCATACTTGCCGCCAGTGTCGGACTGGGGCATGAAGGGCCCACCGGGGGACTGCAACGCTAGGGGCCCACCAGAGGGGTTGTGGTCAGCCATCATAGAGGGGGAGTGGTCAGCCCACGAAGGACAGCCAGCACCATAGTGTAGTATATAAAGAATGCAGTGTGTGTATAAAGAGTACACACCCCCTGCAATAAATTAATCACATTTACATATAATAAATATACCTATTTCCAACAACCGTCACTGCCATTAAATAATTCATATTCACATTTAATAAATATACCTGATGCTCCTCAAACTCAGCCCCACATTCAATTAATAGAGTCCAAACCACCCCATCTTAAATAGTCCCCACTATAAAATTAAATTACCCCATCTTTACCCTACAAAGAAAATAGCCCCTATTATTTAGCCACCACCTACCACACACACATTACATTTCCACAAGCCCGTTATGCCATCACACACACATTACTGCACCCCTTCATCACCTCCTTATGATCACACTGCGCCCTCCATGCTGCTTTTGCTCCCCCCCTTCTCCTGGCCCCCCTTCATCACCCTGTGTCTTGCTGCTTTTGCTCCCCCTTCTCCTGGCCCCCCTTCACAGTCTGCCATGCTGTCTGTGCTCCCCCTTCTCTCTGATATGCTCCCCCTTTCTCTGCCATGCTCCCCCTTTCTCTGCCATGCTCCCCCTTTCTCTGCCATGCTCCCCTTTCTCTGCCATGCTCCCCTTTCTCTGCCATGCTCCCCTTTCTCTGCCATGCTCCCCTTTCTCTGCGCCATGCTCCCCCTTCTCTGCGCCATGCTCCCCCTTCTCTGCGCCATGCTCCCCCTTCTCTGCGCCATGCTCCCCCTTCTCTGCGCCATGCTCCCCCTTCTCTGCGCCATGCTCCCCCTTCTCTGCGCCATGCTCCCCCTTCTCTGCGCCATGCTCTTCCGTCTCTGTGCCATGCTCTTCCTGCTCTGCCATGCTCCTCGATCGCTGCCATGCTCCCCCTTCTTTGTGCCATGCTCCCCTATCACTTACCTTTTCTATCTGCTTCTTCCTTTTCTTGTCTTCTGTCTTGCCAGCGCTCCTCACTGACGTCATCACGCCCGGCATTCAGTGCGGACGGAGCCAGCGCTGCGGTCACGTGAGTTATTTTTTTTTTGTTTTTTTTTTTTGTTTGTTTGTTTTTTTTCTCCTTCTTCAAGTTTCTCGCTCCCCCCCCACCAACGAAGAGGGGAGCGATTCAGGGTCGGGGCCTACCGGTGGATAGCCCGGTCCCCCGGTGGGCCAGTCCGACCCTGCTTGCCGCCATTCCAGTGGTAACCTCTTGTCCATAGAAATGATACTCTATAGAGTACTTCATCGCCGTTCCAGTGGTAACCTACTTACTGCAGAATTGACACTCCACAGTGTACTTGCTACCATCTCTCCAGTGGTAACCTGCCAATCTCTACTACTCTTCTGCTTGTGTTGTCCGCCATTGCTGACCATCTTTGCATATTCTCCTAAGGGGTTTCGTCTGGTACTCCTAGTAGGAGTCGCAACCTGCGGGATAGACTCAGTAAAGGCCAAACCGCCTTGCGGTGGTTCCTGGTGAATACCGTCTCCTCGTTAGACTCTGCGCCTTACTTGAGTAGTGCAGATCTAAGCAAACCGAGGGATCCATTCCTGAACCGTGACAGCTGGCATATCCACTTTTGAGAAGATTGACAACTGTCTTCAGTGTTCAAATGTATCCTTTGTAAATAGCCTTTATCAATATGGAATAATAAACTACAAACTGTTTGGAAATTGCCTGCTAACTCTTTTCATACTGATGGGCAGTAAAATGTTTCTTTGAGATCTTTGCAGATGTTGTTAATGCCAATCTCCATGCTCTAGATTGTAATCGCACAGGTTCTGCTTTTATATAGAGGTAGTAACATTTCCTGATGATTGATTAATGAGGTACACTTGATTAGCAGCACCTGGCTCATATTGCCTTCTTTATTATTAAGGGAGCAGAAAGGGTGCAATAACATTATCGCACATGGCTTTTTCATGTTGTCTAGTACAATCTGTTATGGATTATTTGTCACATGAGGTTAGATTTCTCACTTTGTAGGATTTATTGAGGACTAGATGATTGTCAATTATGTCCTGATATGTAAAAGCACAGATTTAACGGAGGAAGTACTTTCTTCTTCACATAACCAGTGGTGGAAGTGGGGGTGTATAGAGTGGTATGCCATACCGCCACTTCTCCTACTGCCTTCATTGTAAAATTATCACATTCCATTCACTTACTTTCCCATTACATTTTTTATGCTACCGCAAATAAATATACACTACACATAATTGTATACAATGAACATATCTATAACCCCAGATTTTTAAATGGGTATGCAGATATAGTAAACTAACTATAAGTGTTGTGTTAAATATGAAGTGTGCATTTTTTTTCTCTACTTTAAAAGTGTCACTTTAACAAACACGCACAAAGGTGAACAGGTGCTGCAAGCAATATTTGTGACAGAGATAAAATGCTTTATCGTTAGTGGCAAGCATTTTTTCTAGAGATGCTCACTGGTCCCCGTGAACTGGTTTTGTTTTGGATCTGGATTAGCTGCGTGTTTTTGTTTTAGTTTTGGCAAAACCACCCTCATGGGTTTTGGTTTTGGATCTGTATTTTTTAGAAAAATTTCTAAAATATGCTAAATTCACATAATTTTCCTCTTTTTTTGTTTCTACATTATTAACCTCAATAACATTATTTTCAAGTCAATTGCAGTCAATTTTGACCACCTCGCAGGTCAACAATATTATATTCATACACTTTCGGACAAATTCTACAGCAACCTGGCTGGATGGTAAGCGACAGAGCATGACTCAAAAACAGGCAGTTCCTAGCACATCTAGGACACATTGGCACACAGTGGCAGAAAAAAAAACTGGTGCAAGATGGAATTGTCCTTGGATCATGAAACCAGTTATGATTCATTTGACCACTCCACCTGCTTCTTGGATAACTGAAGTAATTCTACAGCTAATACATGGCAATGATCGCTGATTAAGATTTTTGCTACACACACAACAGTATATAGCACATGTAGGTAACATTGGCACACAGCGGTAGCTGAAAGGAAAAATGGTGCAAGATGGAACTGTCCTTGGGCCCTCCCACACACCCTTGTGTTGGATCTTAAAAAAGACATGCACACTTTAACAAACCAAGCACTTCAGCCAAAAAAAGTGCCACTGCTTGTGGCTGACGTGCTTGGTTTGTTTGGGCCCCCACAAAACAAGGTAACAATGGGCTTAAGGCCCCTAAGGTAACAGTGTTGTTAATGAACTCTACTGTGGCAAGATGATGTTGTCAGTCTCCTCAGCCTCATCCTCACCCTCATCAGTGTGTACCTCATCCTCACACATTATTAATTCGTCACCGCTGGAATCCACCATTACAGAAATCTCAATATTTTTATGTAATTGGCAGGAAAAGTCTTCCTCGTGGAACTTGAAGTTCATTTTTATGAACATCATCTTTTCCACATTTTGAGGAAGTAGCCTCCTCTGCCAATTACTGACAAGGTTCCCGGCTCTGATGAAAGCTCCATCCGAGAACACACTGGAGGGTGTGCAGCTTAGGCAGTGCAAAGCGAGTTGGTACATGGGTCTCCAAATTCCCTTTTTTTCCTCCCAGTATGTAAAGGGACGGTCTGATGTGTCTATTTCTATGCTGGCAAGAAAATAATCTTCCACCATCCTTTTGATGCTGATAGTAGGATCAGGTGGAGTTATGGCAGAGGTGTCACGTTTTTTGGTAAATTCTTTTAGACCAGACCAGATGTCAAAATTAGGTGCCGAGTCATCTGCGTTATCCCTGGGTCTCTTGGGAAAGCTAATTTTTTTCCTAGCAGCAGTTGAGTGAGAAACTGAAGGAGGAGACGCTGTCCAGCCACGTAACACTTGAGCTGTCATCTTGCTCACCAGGAGCTCCTTGCATCTCTTCAGATCTGGGTCAGTTGGAAACAAAGAGAAGACCTAGCTCTTAAACTGAAGATCAAGCACAGTCGCCAAAATGTAGTGATCCGATTGTAGATTTTGATAACTCTTGGATCCTGGCAAAGCAAATAAATTACTTGATCTACAAGTCCGACATACTTAGCGTAATTGCTTTGTTTCATCTCTTCCTTCAGTTTCTCAAGCTGCTTTTCCAAAAGTCTAATTAAGGGAATCACTTGACTCAAGCTAGCAGTGTCTGAACTCACTTCACAGGTGACTACTTTGAATGGTTTCAGCACCTTGCGCAACTCGGAAAGTATTTTCCAGTGCGCTTGACTAAAATACATCCCCCCCACCTTTCCCAATGTCATGGCTTGTGGAGTAAGTGTGGATGGTTATTCACTGTTCCTCCATCTGCATAAGCATATACATGAATTCCACCTTGTCACCACCTCTTGCTTCAGTTGGTGGCAGGACAAATTAAATTGCTTTTGCAGCTGCTGCAATCTCCTACATGCTGTTGCCGAATGCCGGAAATGTCCAGATATTTTACGGGCCACAGCCTCTCCTGCACGTCCCTGTCCTGTTTTAAAAAGCTCTACACCACCAAGTTTATTGTGTGAGCAAAACGGAATGTGATGGAATTCACCCAGCTGTAATGCTCTCACAATATTGGTGGCATTATCAGAAATGACATATCCTGAGGAGAGTCCAAGCAGGATAAGCCATGTTGCAATGACATCCCTTAGGTTTTGTAACATAACTTTGCCTGGATTACAGGTCTTATTTTCTTGACCAAGGTAAAAGGTGTTTTTTTTACATTTTTGTTTCCCTGATTTAAAAACACTATGCACTTTTACATAGGCTTTACCAGATGACGTAGAGGGATTACTATCGTCATGACTGGTGGCAGCAGCTGCTTAGTGCTCCTGCTCTTCTGTGTACTGCTGTGAATCCATTTTGATAACACCATACACTTTGACTGCAAATTCAGAAGAAAAGCTTGGCAGTCCTAGTATTTGTATTTCAGCAATGACAATTAGCAATGGAGCGCTCCTCTTTTTGTGTGTTACCTATATAACACTGTGCATTATGGGACTGCAGATTTAGAAGACTAACCTACAGAGAGTAGGTTAGACATAAGTAGATTAAAGTAAGGTAGATAATGGTCTGTGTGTGGAGGTAGGCCTGGTAGAGTGAAAGAAGTGTCTGATCTGGAGGTATTGGTAGAATTTGCAGTTGAGAATGTCTAGTCTGTTCCAGAAGTCCTCAAAAGGGAGGAAACCATACTGGGAAAGAGAAGGTTATTTTATCTGTAACACCCCCTCTGGCATTGCTATTCACATCTCCCTGTGACTAAATGTGTGGCCCTGGCACTAGGACCCAGAGGATGCACACTAGAAATGGTTGATTAGCACCATAAGGCTGGTATGAACTGAACATAAGTGTGCCCTGGGAGAATGACAGCCATGGACATGGGGCAGAGGGGAAAAGGTCCCAGGATCCCCTTGCAATCTGGGGAGTTGGTCCACGGCCTGCTGTCACAAGGGCCAAAGTACACCATGACACAGAGAATGAGTGAAATAGACACATTTGATGGAGAAATTACCTCAGAGTATGGCAGGGTGGTAGAGAGGAGTTGGGTGGGAATATACCGCATTCACCCAGAATATAACTGTGTGACTGAGATACACAGCATTTGAGTAAATGAACCCAAATACATCCTGCTAGGAGCAGAGACTGCATGTATTGTAGGGACTGAGAGAACACTAGCAAGTAAGTTTCAGAGCCCAAAGAAGTGAATACACCCCTGCGGAGGAGGGGTTAGCAGGCCTGAGAGAACACTAGCAAGGATCATGCCAAACCCAGTGATTGATGTTATACATGCAGAGGAGGGGTGAGTGAAATACTCCTGAAAGAGAATGTGTTCTAAGGCACCACTTTAACTTTGATTATCCTATTAACATATCCGTGCAGGAGGAGAAATGGAGATGTATATATTCGATTTATTGTTTAAACCATTGAAGAATGTACTTGAATGTAGGAGGCGTGTAAATAAAAGCGTTTCTATTTCACAACATAGAGATGGTCTGGCGTCCAACATATTGTGAAACCTATTGCACTGCACCATAATAAAACAACAAATGTATTCACACTTAACAGACATTGCTGTAAAACCTGCTTGGAACCCTCTTATGCCACAAATCAAGAGCTTGTCAGGGCAGTGAGGAGCACAGACGAGGAGGTGCAATACCCACTTATGCACCCCCAGGACCACTGTCGCAATCCAGAACTAACCTAAGCCTGCATGATGTGTGTGAGACAAAGGGTTAATCATAAAACAACCACCTGGTCTTTTTAAAGTAATTAAAACTCTCCCTGTCTATCCCGCACACTAACTTTTGCCTTACCAATTATGACACCACCAATGTTAAGTTTTAATAGCAGACACTCTTACTTCAGTTGCCCATAGCCGCCCTTCCACTGTTATGTAAGAACCATAAAATCTATGTACATACAAATGAGTTTTATGACCGATGTGGCATGGGGTGCATCAAATGGATTAAACCTCAGCACTAAAAGATTAAAGATGTATTAAAAAGTATATTTATTAATTTAAATGTAAACCTTTAATGTATGGGCGCTGTTGTGCCAGTTAGTAACCGAAACACGCGCCAGACTAGACGCCAAGTCCCTGCGCTGGGGGAGAAGAGTGCTTTTCTTTTGGTAGCTGCGACGAAGGCAAAAGGGAGGCAATTTCGCTCCTTTCGGTTTGTCGGTCGCTCTAGAGGTGATTCTTCCAGAAGCCAAGCCCCGGTTACAAGAGGAGGGGGGCAAAGAGGCAGACAGACCTGGACAGGACGTCACCCTGCCCCTAAGCCAGCAGACAAACAAGCAACATGACCTCCTGCATCCTCCACTGGGGGCTCTGGTGGTGGGAGCGTGCCTACTGCTCTTTCGGGAGCAGTGGATCAGAATATTTTACCTTACCTAGACTACCTGCTGATCAAGGCGTATTCGGCTTCAGTCACATGTGCAGCTGACCAGGGACATTCTGCAAGAACATAGATGAGTGATCAACTGCAACAAATCCAGTTAGATACCAACAGAAACGCATGGTGTTCCTGGGATTGTTGTTCAACACAAATTGTCAAAGGGTTTTTCTCCCTTCAGAGGATACAGTCCTGTTCTGTCCAGTTAGTGCACAGATGGAGTGTCTTGAATCACTTGGACTCTTAGGGATGGGAAAGAACGATCATCTCTCATTTTGCTTATGTTCTTTGATATTGCCTGTGATGGCTGGAACTTCTAATGCTGCAGAGGTGACACTCCTGATATTCCTTCTATAACTTCTGATCCACGCAGAAGAGAGAGATGGGCTGCACTGTATGGGTTTTCTGTCCCTTCCCATCAGTGCTAGCAGCTACAGCCAATGGGGGACAATTTCCCCAATGGCCAATCTCTGAGAAGTGTCTCGGGACCCCAGAGACTGCCTATATATATATCTATAATATAAAAGCCTAGTGGCGTGTGTCTGTGTGTGGAAAAAAAACCAAGCTGCAGTGCCACCTGCTGGGCGGAGTTATACACTGACCTACTAAATTCTTAGTGTGTGTGGAAAAAAAACCCCAGAAAGGGCTGAAATTTGGTATACTAAAATGTTTTTCATTTGTTAATTGTTAAAAGTGTTTATAAAGATTTTTAAAAAAAAAAATAAAAAAAAATATATATATATAAAATTTCTTGAAAAAGAAGTGACAGTTGGGAGTGGTTGGTGGTTGCCGGGGGTGACAGTTGGGAGTGGTTGGTGGTTGCCGGGGGTGACAGTTGGGAGTGGTTGGTGGTTGCCGGGGGTGACAGAGCGAGAGGAGTGTGATACTCAGGACCGCTGAGAGGGATCCCTGTGTCTGGATAGACATCTGGATAGAGGAAGATGAAGGATGAGGCGATGGAGAAAAATGATGAGGTGGTGACATGTGGACAAAACCACGTTAACAAAGGGCACTTGCGTCAGGAAGTAACGCTCTTCCCCTGAGGAGACCTGGGCTATGGCCCAAATGCATGACAAGAACCTTTTTAACACCTTAAGTAGCTTGATTTGACAAGAATGCATGAGTATCATGCACAGGTTAACTTGTATGTGTATGTGTGTGTATATATATATATATATATGCTTGTCCAGTAACTTCCAGTATCACTGGTACACTGGGGCTGAAGGGGTTACATATATTCCCAAAGTCAATATCGGGGGAAATATGGAGGCTGCATGTGGGAAAATATTACTGTCAGAATTATTGGCAAATAAGGGAACAAGTGGTGACTGTGAAGTTTTAAATTGAGAAGTATATTAAATTACAGTTTGGCCATTACTGTCCGCAATACTTTCACCTTCACAGACCTTAAAATATATTCAGTATAGTCATTGGCAGGCGGCTTACTGGTATTTCTAGTTATTTACTGCTGGATGTTGTATCCTGGCTGTGTTTGGTATAATGAGCTGAACAATGCTGGGTATATATTGTGTTGGTCAATGCTGGTTGTAATGAGCTGTGTTGTACATTAATGGAGATTTTGGATATTTGAAGCCAGTAGCTAATATGAGAATCTGTACCCACAAATGCTTACACTACATGATTTTGCTTAATCCGCTTTGTTTGTATATATGCACTGGAATCTTTAAGCGCTATTGGCAACTATGTGTGTTTCCACAGTGAAGTGTTTAGGTTGGTTTTCAAAATACTAACCTCAAAACAATGTTATACGGAATTTAAAAGGCAGTGATTTCATACAGTGAAGTAAGGTTAACTGCTCCCTACAACACTATTTTGTTTACTACACTAACTTGCAGTTGTGTACAAGAAGGTTATAGATAAATAGTACATTAGTCAGATTAATAGTGCATTAGTCACCCACCCGGTGGGAGGAGTTGGATCAATCATTGTTTGGGCTGAATCAATATTCATATGAATGCAGCCTATCAATTACATTGGAACCAGTTTTTTATGAATATTGGTCATCAATTACCTCTGTTATGTCACTAGTTATTATTAAATTGGTATGTTCCATTGCCATCAGTAGACTCATCCCACAAAATTCTGTACATAACATTGTATTCATAATGGAATCGTATATTTTTATGTAGCTGTGTATCTTATTTATTTGTTGATTTTTAGGCCTACTGTTTTAGAAAGTAATGAATTATTGTCAATAGTTTCAACTCTTAGGGGTATATTTACTAAACTGCGGGGTTTGAAAAAGTGGAGATGTTGCCTATAGCAACCAATCAGATTCTAGCTGTATTTTTGTAGAATGCACTAAATAAATGAAAGCTATAATCTGATTGGTTGCTATAGGCAACATCTCCACTTTTTCAAACCCTGCAGTTTAGTAAATATACCCCCTAAAGAGGTTTTTGTTTGTTTTGTTTTTTACACATTCTATTAATCTTTGGCTATGTTCCAATTCCAGGACCAAGTGTAAATAATTTATAAAGAAGCCATGTCATTTAAGGTTTGCAGGCAAACAAAGGCTTCCAAATTTTTCTCCACTTCAATTTATGGGGGCTTAAAAATTTTGCATACTAATAAGACAACATGGATTTAGATGCAAGTGCTAGTACCAAGTTGTCCTAGATCCTTTCAGATGACCATTACACGAAAGGCTGGTGCTACATTTTAGAGAACAGCTTAAACCCAAAATGTCAATATTCGGATCTAAAGCAGAGAGTAAAATTTGAGTATTTTAGTTATCACTATTAGATATCACTATCCCTTCACTGTGTTTATGATTCCACCAGTTCACACAGTACATTTTTGCAGATCAATCAAATTCACTGAACATATCATAAGAACAGGTTATGGATTGTAGAGAATGAAGGTCTACCTAAACGGTGTTGTTTATAACAAGTTTAGATAATGTTCCTGATTTCCAACTGGGTAGTTTCAGGAGGTATAATGCAGCAGATGGAGAGCTGAGATAGTACTGGGGAATTATTTCACAAGGCTGGCAGCTTACTAATATTAAAGTATAACTCTACTCTTAGTTTTCTTTTTTTCTTTTCATAAGCACCTCCCGTTCCCCACTAGAGGGATGGCCCAATTAGATATCTTCCAGCACTATGAGACCGATGAGAAAAAAATAAAGTGAGAAGTGGGTGCCAGGGGTAATTCCTTTCAAAAACAGCGAAGACCCTGAAGTAGATACCTTTTGCTGTTCTATTACTTGAGTGGAAGAGGTTTATGTAATATAAGAGAGACTAGATACGTCCTTTGTAAAAGCAGTGGTTTTCTTTTTGTATTGTTGTAGTTTAATTATTCCAGCACATGGTGTGTC
Source organism: Mixophyes fleayi (assembly GCF_038048845.1). Taxonomy (NCBI): domain Eukaryota; kingdom Metazoa; phylum Chordata; class Amphibia; order Anura; family Limnodynastidae; genus Mixophyes; species Mixophyes fleayi. The sequence continues at coordinate 84,232,303 of NC_134406.1, read as the reverse complement.
AGCATTCACATAGTGTAGGTCATGTTTTAACAGGTATTTCATAGCCAGCATTGACACAATGGTTGTCTTTGTGCAAAGCTTGCAGCGTCAATATGTGTAGTTATGGATGAGCCTAAACATAGTTGCCTGAGGCTGCAACTAGGTGCCACCCCTCTTTCTTATGCAGTTATTTGTATGTCTTAGTGCATTGTAATCTGTGAAATCAACATTATTCTAAGTAGTAATGTTACTTTATTCACTATTTGTTCTAAACTAGAGAAAAAAGAACACAATCAGGCAATAGGGCTCATTCTCTAACAGAAGTGGTCACACAACAGATTTCTTTTTGTGTAGATGCACTTATTTGTCCTAGCACAACCACTTCCTGAAAACATCACATCTGGCCTACTAACATTTTAGTGCTACTCTTTTAATTTCAACTTTTATATTTTCTTATCCAATACTACTAGTGTAAGCCTCACTTCTGTTTGAATTAAGCCATGACACTATGGATTCCATTAGTACATTTTAATGTTTTCACTGCATTGGGATTTCTGCAAACAGAAATGGACTTCCCAAACACCTGCATTCTAACCTAATTTCTTTATAAATTAATGTAACTAAGATGCTTGATCTGTAACAAAAATACATATTCGGTCTCGTAACGTTTTTCACAATGAAATGTGAAAATTACCTGTCTTGCAATCTGCTGTATTATAATAGTTAATCTGGTCTCTGTGATTGTGGAAAGATTTCCCTTGGCCTGCTATAATGATGTCAGCAGGTGGAATGTTTCTGTCTGAATTTTTTTCCATGAATAGTTCCCATAAACCAACGGTTCCCAAAGTGTGCACAGTGGCTCCCAGGGGTGCCGCGGCGCTGTCACAGGGGTGCTGCGGCCAGGAAGAAAAGAAAACAAACTTACCAATCCAGCGGCGCCCCGGGACCCGGCATCCTCCTCCTTCCTCACTTCTCACAGAATGCCGGGCGTGACGTCTTCACATCCAACATATTCAGTGAGAAGCGGGAGGAGAGAGGAGGATGTTGGGTCCCAGGCGCCGCTGGATTCGTAAGAAGACAGAAGAGAAGACAGAAGGAATAGAAGAAAGAAGGCCAAGTATGGTAACTAAAGAAAGGGGAGGGGAAATGGTGATGGGAAACGGCAATGAAGGGGCAAAAGAATGAAGGAGGGCACAGAGTGTGTGGATGAAGGAGGGCACATAGTGTGTGGATGAAGGAGGGCACATAGTGTGTGGATGAAGGAGGGCACAGAGTGTGTGGATGAAGGAGGGCACAGAGTGTGTGGATGAAGGAGGGCACAGAGTGATCATGAAGGGGGACAGTGTGATGATTTTTGTACATGTTTTATTTTGTTTAAAATTATTCCTCTTAATATTAGCTGTAAATTATTCTTTGACAGTAATATAATTGAACAAAATATATAAAAATATTCTTTTCCCTTGGATTTATGTGTATTATTTTTGCAAACAACTTAATAAGTATTTCTGTCCTGACCTAAATACTTATTACGTTACTTTGACCCAACTACTTATAAAATGGGAATGCTCGGTAATTATTTTGGAGGGGTCCCTTGAAAAAATTATGGAGACTCTAAGGGTGCCGCGAACTGAAAAAGTTTGAGAACCATTGCCATAAACAATTCCACGTTAAGTCGATCTTAAGATATCCGTAAACATATGGTAGAGTTATTGTTTGTTACAGCTATATAATTTCTTCTATATTCACATGTCTTCATGAAGTCAGCCATTTTCTAGTCAGGTATGACCTATTCGTGATTATTTGTGAGAGTGCAAATATTCATATACTGGCAGGAGCATCTTCGGTATGACTTCAAACTTTAGGCAGTCTGCCCTCTTTCAACACTGGCTGACCAATTAGAGCAGATGTAGCGAGTTTGTATTCATCCCAACAACATCTTAGAATTCAGTCTAACGGGAAACGTGTTTGAGGTTTCCTACACTAAGTGGGTTTCTCTCACAAATCATTGGGAAATGCTCAGTTAAACAGTACAGTTAAACACTGAGCAACTTCTGAAGACACCCAGAAATAAGCTACATCTACTACAACCTGACTCTGCACTTCTTCTCTAGCTGCAGGGGACATTGCAACTAGGTATTTTATTTTTATTTGCCACAGTTTCTTGCCATTAAATCCCAATGTTTAATAAATTGCTTTTCTTATTATCCATTCATGGCATTATCTTTAGAACTATATCATCCTTTTCAGTTCCTGCAACACACACACCTTTGTACACATTGCCCCTCACTACTCCACTCACCTCTATTTAACACTCATGAACCTATTTATATTCACTAACTGGAACATTGTCACACTGTCGACAGAAAATAAAAGGTCACACATCTTACACTCACCTTACCTATCTTGCTCTCTCTGCTTCTATTAACTGGTGATATATCATCTAATACAGGTCCCCTCCCCCCACTTCCTCCAAACGTGTACTGTATATCAAAACACTATCAGTGAACCTCATTTCTTATCTTCTGACGTCCCCACAAACATCATGGGTGATTTCAACATGCCCATTGATAATCCATATTCCACATGTGCTTCTAAACTACTCTCTATAACTTCCTCTCTCTGCCTCTCCCAGTGGACTAAATCATCTACTCCTCAGGATGGCCACTGCTTTAATCTTGTTTTCTCTAGACTATGCTCAGTTTCTGATTACCTTGACTTCCCCCTCTTAGATAATCACATTATTAGCTACAAGCTCTCCCCCAGTACTTTCACCTCTCTGCTGTCAAACTCTCCCAAGCCTCCTCATACTTGCAGAAATCTTAACTCGATTAATTTTCAACAGTTATCCATATTTCTCCAATATCCTCTCCCAAATTTCTACATTCTCCACTGATATGGCAGTACCTCATTTTCACCAAACCTTAGCAACAGCCTTTGATCAAGTGGCTCCAGTGACTCTTCATACTCCATGTTGGCAATTTCAAAAAGTTTCTCGCAAAGCAAAATGTTACTGGCATAATTCTCGTGCATCTAATTTTCTCACATATACTGTGAACTACCACTTCTATCAAAATGCTCTGCACATTGCTAAACAAACATACTTCCAATCTCTCATCTCTGCTCAGACTTAGAACCCCAAACTCCTTTTCTAACACATTTAAATCTTCTCTAATCCCTCCCATCCCTAACCCTCCGACTACTACCTGTGCCCAGGATCTTGCTTCCTAATTCAGTGACAACATTTGTTAGATCTGACTTGAAATGGAACAGTCTTCCTTGACAAACGAGTAGCTCAATTCCTTCCCAGCAATCTCTAATACCCTTTCTTCATTTGATCCCACAATTGAAGATGAAGTATCTACTTTCTTCTTATCTTCCTACTCTACCACCTCTGCTCTTGATCCTTTACCCTTAAAAATCAGTAGACCCCTGTCTCCTGTGCTTATCCCACTCCTAGGTACAATGTGTAATTTTTCTCTCTGTACTGGTATTTTTCTGTCATTATTCAAACACACATTAATTACTATTCTGAAAAAACAAAATTATGGGCCAAACTGTCTTTTAAATCACTGTCGTATATATCCGCTCCCTTGCACCTCCAAGCTTCTTGACAGAACTGCCTACACTTGCCTCACACGCTTTATTTCCTCACACAACCTCTTCAGTCGGGCTTTCTCCATGGACATTGCGTTGACTAAGGTTGTCAGCGATGTGATCACTGCTAAATCTACTTGCTTCTAATTCTCCTGGATCTCTCTGCTGCATTTGACACTGTTGACCACTCTCTTCTGATGAAAGCACTACAATTACTAGGTCTTCAAGAAACTCTCCTATTCTGGTTCTCATCCTACCGATCTAATTGTTCTTTGTGTTTGTTTCTCTCCTCATCTTTCTTTATCTATTAGAGTACCACAAGGCTTAGTCCTTGGTTCTCTACTCTTCTCTATCTACACCACTTCTCTTGGAAAACTAATAAGCTCCTTTTTGGTTTCAGGTTTATCTCTATACAGATGATACCCTAAATGTATCTATCCTCTTCGGATCTCTCACCATCTGTGTTGACCCGCGTTAGTGACTGTCTTCCTGCAATTTCATCTGGGATGTCCTCTCGCTAACGCAAACTCAATCTTTCAAAAACACAGTTAATAATATTCCCAACCGTCAAAAGAAGTTACCTACCACTTCTATTTCTGTTGCCATGACAAGAAATCCCACCCACTAGCTTGTTGCCTGGGAGTGATCCTTGATCCTTGAATCCTTTTCCCCCCCCCCGAGAAATAACCTATTTCTGCCAAAATGTTTTGCTTTCACCGAAGATAGGGCTTCTCCCTATTTACTAAAGGCTAATGCCTGCAGTAGCTATCTCAAGAGGCCTCTGGTGGAGCTTCTCCAAGGAAAAGCATGGGAAAGCCTATTTAACAAGCAAAGTGTGTTGCAGTACCGCCACTGTCCTCCTAACTCTCTCGCTATCTCAGGATGGCGATAGCAGAGCTGATGCTCAAGAAAATATGCTTTATTTGTTTTCTTTAATATTAAAATAAATAACTATTTCTATTTTACAAAAGTGAGGCTTATATGTTCTACTGTGCATGTGTGAACTAGCAATACCAGTTCACTCATGCACAGAGGTTCCCCAGACTGACTGGTGAAGCAGTAAGACTACACATAGCTCAGCTGCCCCTGCACAATTTTACTTGTACATTGGGTACTGCTAATCTAGGTTATCACCCTCAAATAATAAATAGGCCCCTGACTATTGAAAACAGACAAGCTTGCAAGCAAGGCCTCCTTATCTTGTTAACATCTATAGGGAAATCTGATCTGATCTAGTTAGGAAATATTTTGAGATTAGTGAAAAGATGTATGTAGAGAAAGTTTTGTTAATGGATTGTATCTTAGTAGAAATAATCTACCGGTATTTTAGATTTGGGAAAATACAGGCAAAAAATGTAGGGACTGGCAGAGTGTCAGCAGAAGAACCTTTTGTGAGGAAAGTTGATCTAGCCCACTGTAGTCAAAATACTGTATATTGAGGACTGGAAGTCTGGTTAGGGAAAGGACTGTAAGAAGAAAAGTGCAATAATTAATGAGAGAAATGAGTGTATGATTTAAAGTTTTTGCTGTATCTAGTGTGAGATGTGTGTATCTTTTATATACATATAGGAAACATTTCTAACAGGATTTGAATAGAGATTGCATGTAGGGAATCAAGGATGACACCTAGGCAGCTAACGTGAAAGATACAGTTTATTGGATTGTTAACAGAAATAGAGTTGTCGGGTAGAAAGCGTCAATTGACTAGTGGAATATTATGAGCTCCGTTTCTGAAAGAGTTTGTTGATTTGAGGTTGTGCGGACATCCAAAATGAAATATCAGAAAGACATTCAGTAACACAGGCCAACATACATTGGACATGATAGATACATTTGGGTGTCATCCACATAGAGGTAATTCTTAATCCAAAGGAACTCATTAGTTTTCCGAGATAAATTGTATAAATTAAAATTAGAATGAGTCAAAAGAAATGAATTTCTAATATATACACAATTTTGCTGAGGGACATTGATATAGAAAAACTTCCATTGCTGCTGAAAAAATGGGAAGGTTCTCTAGGATCTGTTTCAGATCAAGAGTGGACCAGTATCTTAGGTTTATCCTGTGTTTTGATGTTCTGTGCAAATAATCAGCAAATTCAGTTATGTTTTACGAAGAGTCTATTTAATACCTGTTAAATTTGAATAGTACTGAAGTTTAAATTGTCCTAGGTGCAGATTGGATTTGGGTACTTTTTGCCACATGATTTGGAAATGTCCATTACTGAATAGTTTTTTTGCAGTATTGGCAAAACTGGTGTCTCAATTTCTCTTTTTTCCCATCTGGTAGTTCTATTTATCCTGTCTTTTAAAGTCAAAAACTGACAAGTATACCAGACTGTATCCTCTGAATTTATTTCCATTAGCAAATGTTATCATAATAAGCTCCTGGTAGGCTGCAGATGGTCTATTTTTTCAAGATTGGGTTGGTGAACGAATCTATCGCATGATAGTGTGACCAAAAATGTAAACTGATATATTAAACTGGCTTAATTCCAATGACGTTATGGGTGTGATGTAGTTAATCTGTCAACACCGAACCTGTCAACAGCTAGACTGTTATCAACATTTCTGACGGTTGACATTTTGGTGTCAAGTTCAGTGTGTCTATGTGGTTAAAATGGTCGACATTTATCACTGTCAACAGGTAGTATAGTCGACAGTCACAAAGTCGACATTCAAACAGCAAACAGCCAGCTGGCAGGAGCAGGTGCACCTGCGATACAGCACAACAGTGTAAATAATACAGTGAAAAACAAATAAAGTGTCTAGACATACAAAACGGCTTAACCCTAGTGTTGTCATCCCAGGCTGGTAGTAGCAAATTCAGTTTTACTAGTACCAGCACTAGGCTTTGCCACTATAGCAGGGGTACACGCAGCGTGGGGTACCCCTGCCATAACGTCAAACTTGGGAGATGGGGTACACACAAGAAAAAACACTCCCTTCCCAGGGGAGAAGGACACAGCCCCTGGGCGGTGATTTATGAGCGGTTGAAGGGAGTGGGAGTGGGAGGGGAAGAAGCTAATGATTGTGTGCCTGATTCATTAAAGGCATACATACTGAGCGCAATGTGCATTTGTTTTAAAACACGCGTAAATCGGATATACATACACCTGAATTCAACAAGGAGCAGATGTGAAGATACTTGTGGTGATGAATACATTGAATACATTTGTGGAATAGAAAATCACAGAAGAATGGACAGAAAAAAACCAAAACAATTAATGTTGCCTTTTAATAATATAGGCATTAATGATCAAACATTAAAAAATAGTGTTTTCCCTCCATAAAATACATTTATTAATATGTTATGTATATCTACTGTACATAAAATACATTTACAGTTGCTCCTGTTTGAAACACATGTAATAGCATGCATACACAGCTGTCATATAAAATATAGCTTTGTTTTAATAAAAAAAACATTTTTAGCTATTGTGTTTATTGACTGTTTCTACAGTTTGAGAATGTTGTTTTTATCGAAATAAAGCTTTATTTTATATAACACGTGGATTATATATTTGTATTTATGAGTAGTAGAATTAGGACGAAAGGCAGCTCAACATAGTTTATTTTAACATTTTTTGATAAGAGTCACACACACTTACTACGGATGCAGAAGTTCTCCATTTGTAATTTTATCTTATTAATTAATTAATTCTTGTGGTTTACATATATTCAGCACCCAGGGATTAGTTTGAAAAATCTTTCATATGCACAGCCGTCTTCCCTAGTAATTGGACCTGTAGGTGGAGTAAGAGATACGGCTGAAAAACAAGTACCTGAGATATGCCCAGGGCTTGAATTGGATGCTCCTGTGTGCGATCGAGTTTGGTATGCCTATACCAGTGGTTCCCAAACTTTTGTAGTTTGCGGAACCCTTAGAGTCTCCATAATTTTTTCACGACACCCCTCCAAAATAATTATTGAGCAGTCCTGTTTTAGAAGTAGTTGGGTCAAAAAATTGCAATAAGTATTTAGGTCAGGACAGAAATACTTATTTAGTTGTATGCAAAAATGCCCCCTCTGAATCCAGACACGCTGTCCCCCCTCCTCTGCCCTCTGTCACGCTGTTCCCTCTGCCCCGCTGTCCCCCCTCCTCTGCCCCCTCTCACGCTGTGTCCCCCTCCTCTGCCCCCTCTCACGCTGTGTCCCCCTCCTCTGTCCCCTCTCACGCTGTGTCCCCCTCCTCTGCCCCCTCTCACGCTGTGTCCCCCTCCTCTTCCCCCTCTCACGCTGTGTCCCCCTCCTCTGCCCCCTCTCACGCTGTGTCCCCCTCTGCCGCGTGCCAGCCATAGAAAAAACAACACAAAAACTTACCAATCCGCACGGCGCCGGGACCCAGCATCCTCCTCTCTCACTCAGTGAGGAGGATGCTGGGTCCCGGCGCCGTGCGGATTGGTAAGTTTTTGTGTTGTTTTTTCTATGGCTGGCCGCGGCACCCCTGTGACAGCGCCTCCCTGAAATGGTATGCTGTAGTAAGTTTTCTTTTTCTTCTTGAAGATTAATTGAACGTGGCTGCGATCTGTGGCGTATGGTCCAGTTCTGGGCATTTTTCGGATTCTACGCACAAAATCGGCCAGCCAGAGCAGAAAATAAGATTTCATATTGGATCTTGACCTTAAAGTAGGAAGCAAGGTTTTGGGCAGTGATGATGTTCTGAGGTGTTGGTGTGGGAGGTTTGAGAAGAAATGTACATGTACATATTACGTACGTCTGTTGAGTTAGAAGCGGAAATTGGAAATGTTTGTTTGGCAGTGTCCAGTGCATTTTGGTGGGTGGGGTAAATAGCAGTATATTTCAGTAAGTTATGAGCTGTACAAGACTTTCACCAATGACATTCCACTTTGTGGGAGAGTTTTTGACTTTGCGTTTCTTTAGTGTACTACTATTGAGAACTTGGTTGACTCTGGGAAGACACTTTTTAGAAATTATGGAAAGTTCTTGTGGCAGAGAAATGTAAAGTTGTTATTGTGTGAAATGGCTGCAGGTGAGGCATGTTTCTGTTACTGCCGGGTATATGAGGTTGTTTGAGAGGAGAAAAGGTCAGTTTGTTACATACAGTTAGTGACTTCTTACTAGGGATGTGCACCGGCGACTTTTGAGGTCTCGTGTTTTGTGTTTTGGATCCGGATTTTCGTTATTTTTGAGGTTCGGATTTGTCTCGCAAAACACTTGACGAAAGGTCTCGGTTCGGATTTAAGGTATTGGATTCGGATTTTTTTTGAAAAAAACATAAAAAGTTTAAAAATCAAGTTTTTGGGCTTATTTTCACTCCTAGGCTATTATTAACCTCAATAACATTCAATAACAAGCATTTCCACTAATTTACAGTGTATTCTGAATCTGAACACCTCACAATATAGTTATTAGTCCAAAACGTTGCAACAAGGTATCTTTCTGGACTGCGTAGAGGAGTGGGTCACCACAATATATATTAAAAACCCTGAACTTTTATGATTCGCACCAATAATTGTACCTGGACTGCGTAGAGGAGTGGGTCACCACAATATATTAAAAACCCTGAACTTTTATGAATCGCACCAATAAATGTACCTGGACTGCGTAGAGGAGTGGGTCACCACAATATATATAATAAGAAAACCATCAACTGGTTTGATTCGCACCAATAAATGTACCTGGACTGCGTAGAGGAGTGGGTCACCACAATATATTAAAAACCCTGAACTTTTATGAATCGCACCAATAAATGTACCTGGACTGCGTAGAGGAGTGGGTCACCACAATATATATAATAAGAAAACCATCAACTTGTTTGATTCGCACCAATAAATGTACCTGGACTGCGTAGAGGAGTGGGTCACCACAATATATTAAAAACCCTGAACTTTTATGAATCGCACCAATAAATGTACCTGGACTGCGTAGAGGAGTGGGTCACCACAATATATTAAAAACCCTGAACTTTTATGAATCGCACCAATAAATGTACCTGGACTGCGTAGAGGAGTGGGTCACCACAATATATATAATAAGAAAACCATCAACTTGTTTGATTCGCACCAATAAATGTACCTGGACTGCGTAGAGGAGTGGGTCACCACAATATATTAAAAACCCTGAACTTTTATGAATCGCACCAATAAATGTACCTGGACTGCGTAGAGGAGTGGGTCACCACAATATCTTAAAAACCCTGAACTTTTATGAATCGCACCAATAAATGTACCTGGACTGCGTAGAGGAGTGGGTCACCACAATATATATAATAAGAAAACCATCAACTTGTTTGATTCGCACCAATAAATGTACCTGGACTGCGTAGAGGAGTGGGCACTGGGCACCACAATAAAATATATAAAAAACCTTCAACAGGTCTGCATTACACTACACATACGGCTGCTCCTCCATCCTCTCCATCATATACATGTTGGAGTTTTAGCGTGTGACAACCTCTTGTTTTTGATAATGTCAGTGCATTTTGAATATTTTTCAATTTGCCCCACACCACTGAATGTACTTTATCTATGATACGCATCTATCTATCTTGACTGCGTAGTGTGGTGGCCCCGGTACACAATTTGGTACCGGGGCCACAATAAAATAAATACACCCTCCACGTGTCAGAATTCCACCAAACAAGTATCTGGACTGCGTAGTGGGGTGGCCCCGGTACCCAACTTGATACCGGGGCCACAATAAAATAAATACACCCTCCACGTGTCAGAATTCCACCAAACAAGTATCTGGACTGCGTAGTGGGGTGGCCCCGGTACCCAACTTGATACCGGGGCCACAATACCTCCTCCAAACATGCTACAGACAATTCGTCATTGAGATCCCATTAAGTATGTTAAAGACAGACAGGGTCCAAGTGTTATTAGTTGACTTTGTAAAGAAAAAAACTGTCCCTGTTGCACATAGTCGTGCAATGAAGACTTACTTTTTCATTTAAAGGCACGATCTTTCAAGTGTAGTGTTTGTAAGTCTAAGTCATATTATACTTTTGGTAAAATTGGTTTTTTTGGTTCCTCTTTATGGTAATTAATTAGTAATAGAATTAAAGTAGGAAATAGAATTAAATAGAATTAAAGTAGGAAATAGAGTGGTATAGAGTTGTAGTGTGGTATAGATAGAGTGGTCCACACAATATAATAATAAAACCCTCAACTGGTCTGAATTCCACCAAACAAGTATCTTGACTGCGTAGTGTGGTGGCCCCGGTACACAATTTGGTACCGAGGCCACAATATAATTAAAAAACCCTCCACGTGTCGGAATTCCACCAAACAAGTATCTGGACTGCATAGTGGGGTGGCCCCGGTACCCAATTTGATACCGGGGCCACAATACCTCCTCAAAACATGCTCCAGACAATTCGTCATTGACAGACCCCAGACAGACAGGGTCGTAGTGTTACTGTTTGACTTTGTAAACCCAAAAAAATGTCCCTGTTGCACTTGCACATAGTCGTGCAATCAAGACTGACTTTTTCATTTAAAGGCACGATCTTTAAAGTGTCAGAAAGAGAGAGAAGACACAGGAGAGGAGAGTTGTAGCTGGGGACCTGGGGTGGAAGCTCCCAGGCTCCCCCAGCATTGCCTGGAAGTCTGAGCGTGGTGACTGAGCCAGGGCAAGGAATGTGTGCCCTGGATGAGGGGGAGAACTCCATGCCACTATAGTGAACCCAAGAGAGAGGGGGACACTGCACATGGAAGAGGCCCTGGAGTGAGGGCTGCTACAAGAGGCATGGTAGCTGTAGTGTCAGATCCTGAGGCTGAGAGTACACAGAGTGACGTGTCAGAGCACAGGAGACATTATCCCCGCAGAGGAGGGATGAGCTGCAGTTGAGAGGTCTGCTGTTGAAATAGGACATGCACACTTTAACAAACCAATCATTTCAGCGACAGGGCCTACCAAACAACTTTGACTGAAATGATTGGTTTGTTTGGGCCCCCACACCAAAAAAGCTATTTATCTCTCCCTGTACAGACTAAACAGGCTCTACTGAGGCAAGATGTCGTCCTCATCCTCAACCTCTGATTCCTCTCCCCCTACAGTGTGTACTTCCTCCTCATCACACATTATCAATTCGTCCCCGCTGGACTCCACAACCACAGGTCCCTCTGTAGTATCTGGAGGGCAGTGCTGTACTTCATTGAGGAATTGATTATTCATTTTTATAAACATCATTTTTTCAACGTTGTGAGGAAGCAACCTCCTTCGCCGCTCACTGACCAGGTTCCCCGCTGCACTAAAAACTCTTTCCGAGTACACACTGGAGGGGGGACAACTCAGGTAAAATAGAGCCAGTTTGTACAGGGGCTTCCAAACTGCCTTTTTTTCCTGCCAGTAACAATATGGACTGTCTGACATGTCTACTTGGATGGTGTCAGCAAAGTAATCATCCACAATTTTTTCTATTGTGACAGCATCCAATGCAGCGAGAGTAGACATGTCTGCAATGGTTGGCAGGTCCTTCAGTCCGGACCAGATGTTATCAGCATCCCCGCCAGTGCCTCTTTTGGGAAAACTGAGCTTTTTCCTCGCAGCCATAGATGTGGAAGAAAATGAGGGTGGAGCTGTTGGCATGTCACGGTCCTCTTCAGAGGACAATCTCCTGACCAGCAGGTCTTTGCACCGCTGTAGATTTGTGTCCGCCGGAAACAGAGACACAACATATGCTTTAAACCGAGGATCGAGCACGGTGGCCAGAATGTATTCCTCTGACTTTAAAAGAGTGACCACCCTCGGATCCTGGCAAAGCGTACGAAGGGCTACATCCACAAGAGCTACATGCTTGCTGTAATCGCAATGGCTTACCAGCTCCTCCCTCACTTTCTCCAGCTGCTTCTGCAACAGCCTGATCAGGGGAATGACCTGACTCAAGCTGGCAGTGTCGGAACTGACTTCTCGTGTGGCAAGTTCAAATGGCTGCAGAACCTTGCACAACACGGAAATCAGTCTCCACTGCGCTTGACTCAGGCGCATCCCCACTCCTTTGCCTATGTCGTAGGTGGCTGTGTAGGCCTGAATGGCCTTTTGCTGCTCCTCCATCCTCTGCAGCATATAGAGGGTGGAGTTCCAGCGCGTCACAACCTCTTGTTTGAGGTGATGGCAGGGCAGGTTCAAGCTTTTCTGATGTGCCTCTAGTCTGCGGTAGGCACTGGCTGAATGCCGAAAGTGTCCAGCAATTTTGCGGGCCACCGCAAGCATCTCCTGCACACCCCTGTCACTCTTGAGGTAATGCTGCACCACCAAATTAATGGTGTGGGCAAAACATGGGACGTGCTGGAAATTGCCCATATTTAATGCCCGCACAATGTTACTGGCATTGTCTGACACCACAAATCCCCATGAGAGTCTAAGTGGGGTAAGCCACTGGGAGATAATTTCCCTCATTTTCTCTAATATGTTGGCAGCGTTGTGCCTCTTATTAAAGCCTGTAATGCACAATGTTGCCTGCCTTTGCATGAGCAGCCATTTTGTAGATGCTGCTACTGATGCAGCTGTTGCTGTTGCTGCGGAAGGGGATGCATCTACCCAGTGGGCTGTCACAGTCATATAGTCCTTCGTTTGCCCAGAACCACTTGTCCACATGTCCGTGGTTAAGTGGACAGTGGGTACAACCGCATTTTTAAGAGCACTGAGGACACTTGATCGTACTTCTCTGTACATTTTTGGTATCGCCTGCCTAGTGAAGTGGAATCTCGAGGGGATTTGGTACCGGGGACACAATACCTCCATCAACCCTCTAAATCCCACTCCACTGATGGCGGACACCGGGCGCACGTCTAACACCAACATTGCAGTTACAGCCGCAGTTATACGCTTTGCAATAGGGTGACTACTATCGTATTTGGTGGTCATGGCAAACGACTGTTGGACGGTCAATTGTTTGGTGAAAGACTTAGCGGTCTTACGACTTCCCCTCTGGGAAGATGACCGACTAACAGCAGCAACAGCAGCAGTGGCAGTAGTAGGCGTACCGCTGCAGGATTCCTCGGATGAATCCCGTATTGAGGAGGACTCAGTCTGGCTGGTGACTTGGGCTGCAGGACTGAATCTGATGGAGATTGTGGAGGAAGTTGACGAGGAGGGTGTTGCTGGTGTGTATCCAACTGGACCACGGGATTTAGGTGTCCCTGTACCGATGAGGGTCCTAGCCCCAGTTCCTGAACTAACCACTGAACTATGAAGGTTATTCAGGTGACGTATAAGGGAGGATGTTCCTAGGTGGGCAAGATCCTTACCCCTGCTTATTTGAGCTTTACATAAGCTACATATTGCCATACATTGGTTGTCTGGATTTGGATAAAAATAACTCCAGACCGAAGAGGTGCATTTTTTGGTCTTCTGACCAGGCATGACGATGGGCTTTTTCATCCCATGGACATCAGCTGTTTCCCCCCCTGGTGCCTCATTTACAATAACCACATCACCATCCTCATCATCAAGTTCCTCCACAGCGCCAGCTACATCATCAATAGCCTCCTCCCGAGCCACCTCTTCCCGTACAGTGATGGGAAGGTCAGGCTTGACAACCACCAACACCCTTGGACTCGCCTTGGGGATTTGTGATAATTTCTCTTTAGAAGGCAGAGTTGTTTGCTGTTTTGTTGCTGACAGCATAACTCTCTTCAATTTTTTGTAGGGGGGGGGAGGAGGAGGAGGGCTAAGATCCGTGGGTGAAGCTGAACCACTAGTCATGAACACGGGCCAGGGCCTAAGCTGTTCCTTGCCACTCCGTGTCGTAAATGGCATATTGGCAACTTTACGTTTCTCCTCAGATGATTTTAAGTTTCTCTTTTTGCTACTTTTTCTTAACTTGGGCTTTTTGGATTTTACATGCCCGGTACTACGAGATTGGGCATCGGGCTTGGAAGACGACGTTGATGGCATTTCATCGTCTATGTCATGACTAGTGGCAGCAGCTTCAGCATTAGGAGGAAGTGGGTCTTGATCTTTCCCTACTTTATCCTCCAAATTTTTGGTCTCCATTATATGTAGCACAAGATACTGCAGAATGTGTGAACTTGGTAATATTGCAGTACCAATGGACTTATAATGCTGGATTGGTTTTGCAAATTTGGTTATAATTATTATATATATTTTTTTTTTTTTAATTTTTTATTTTTTTTTACTTTTTTTTTATTTTTTACAAACTTGGGAATAGTGGGGAAAAAACTATGCCCTTAGAAGCACAGAGCACAGGACACAGCACCACTGGACTGAACAGGACACGGCACAGGACCCAGCAGCACTACGGAACTCAGCAGGACAGAGCACAGGACACAGCACCACTGGACTGATACTGCAGAATGTGTAAACTTTGTAATATTGCAGTACCACTGGACTTTTACTGCTGAATGTGTGAACTTGGTAATATTGCAGTACCAATGGGCTTATACTGCAGGATTGGTTGTGAAAATTTTGTGGTAATTAAAAAATATTAAAGTAGTTTTTGGTATTTTATAAAAAAAACTTTTTTTTATTTTTTTAAACACAGGGGAATATTGGGGAAATAACTATGCCCTTAGAAGCACAGAGCACAGGACACAGCACCACTGGACTGAACAGGACACAGCACAGGACCCAGCAGCACCACTGACCTCAGAAGGACAGAGCACAGCACACAGCACCACTGGACTGATACTGCAGAACACAGCACAGCACCGCACAGCACAGCACTAAACAGCACAGCACTAAACAGCACAGCACTAAACAGCACAGAACTAAACAGCACAGAACTAAACAGCACAGAGGACCACCTAAC